>NC_020496.1:12807487-12849226 GCF_000184155.1 Fragaria vesca subsp. vesca
CTATTAGTTTATTTTTTAAATTTTTTATAAGGTTTAGCCGACGAAATATAGTAAATTTCGTCGGCTATAGTTATTTTTTTAATTATTTATTACACACTTTAGCCGACGAATATATTAATTGTTTCGTCGGCTAAAGTCTGGGAAAAAAACCGACGACATGTTTTTCGTCGGCTAACTGTGGGACTATAGCCGACGAAAAAAAAAATTTTGTCGGCTAAAGTCATCACAGACGACCTTTTCCCGACGACACTATAGCCGACGAGCCTTCGTCGGCTAAGATCTTAGCCGACGAATTAAGATAACAGGCCGACGAAAATTTTTCGTCGGCTAAAGTGCTTGTCCTGGTAGTGCCTCTCCTAACATGTTAGTCATTGTCTACACTAAACAAGAGTAATATCTCTAAATGATTCCTCCTTTTTTTGACCACTGCTTGCATTATAATTGTCAGTTAGCTTCTCATAAACAAAAGAAAACACCAGTTTGTACTAACAAGCAGCACGTGGAGAATATCAACAATTTTCAATGTGGACGCAGCCCAGATATATATATGCCTTACCAGTCGCACGGTTTCTTCATGCTCTTATTTTATATCACTCTTGATATTTAAATTTTCAATCTCTCTAGCTTTGCGTGGAAACAGAGAACCACTGGATTCTAAATCACTGTACAATGGTACAACCCAATACGTAAACAATTTACACCAACGCCATTTATACTACTTAATATACACCTTCAACTTGCCTTCTCATCATTCTCTTAATTCCGAGTCGAATATCTTCTCCTAGACTCTTTTAGGTTTTTCCTCTTTTTTCTTTATCAAAAACCAATGGAGCTTGAAGTTTCTGCGTTCTATCAGTTCCTTTTCACCACCATTTCCTTCATTGTGCTCTCTTTCATCAGCTTGTACCTTCTGAGATCGAAGCTATGGTGCAACTGTGAAATCTGCAACACTTACCTCACCTCTTCTTGGTCTCTAAAGTTCCACAATCTTTGTGATTGGTACGCACATCTTTTGAGAGAGTCACCAACCAAAACCATCCACATACATGTTCTCAGAAACACCATCACAGCAAACCCAGAAAACGTTCGGTACATGCTCAAAACAAATTTTGAAAACTTCCCGAAAGGCAAACCTTTCTCTACAATCTTGGGTGACTTTCTGGGTCAAGGTATTTTCAACGTGGATGGTCATCCATGGAGGTTTCAAAGGAAGATGGCGAGTCTGGAGCTGGATAAGCAGTCAGTGAGATCTTATTCTTTTGAGATCGTAAATCACGAGATTGAACACCGGTTCATCCCGCTTTTATCGTCCTCGTCGGAGAAGAAAGATGTCTTGGATTTGCAAGACGTGTTCAAGAGATTCTCCTTTGATAGCATATGCAAATTCTCTTTTGGGTTGGACCCTATGTGTTTAGATTTGTCCCTGCCCTTATCGGAGTTCGCGGTTTCTTTTGATCTGGCGTCGAGGTTGTCCGCGGAGAGAGCCATGACGGCGTCTCCTATAGTCTGGAAGATCAAGAGGATGCTGAACTTGGGGAGCGAGAAGCAATTAAAAGAAGCCATTAACATGATCGATGTGTTGGCGAGAGAGGTTATCGTAACAAAGCGGCAGATGGGATTTGCTACTCAGAAGGATCTCTTGTCACGCTTCATGCGGAGTGTAGATGACGAGACATACTTGAGAGATATCGTAATTAGCTTTCTCTTGGCTGGACGAGACACAGTAGCGTCAGCGCTGACAAGCTTCTTCTGGCTTATGACCACCCACAAGCTCGTCGAGTCAGCGATTAGGGCTGAGGCAGACAAAGTTCTTGGCCCCAGTGTAGGCCTCAACAGCTTTGAACAGCTGCAAGAGCTTCATTATTTACAAGCGGCTATTTACGAGAGCATGAGACTTTACCCTCCTGTCCAGTTTGATTCAAAGTTTTGTGACCAAGACGATGTTTTACCTGATGGGACGTTTGTGAAGAAAGGGACTAGGGTTACTTACCATCCCTACGCGATGGGTCGGATCGAAGAGAACTGGGGACCAGACTGCATGGAATTCAAGCCGGAAAGATGGTTGAAGGAAGGTGTTTTCTTCACGGAAAACCAATTTAAATACCCGGTTTTCCAACCGGGGCTTAGGGTTTGCTTGGGGAAGGAGATGGCCTTGATGGAGCTCAAAGTTGTGGCGCTTTCGTTGCTTAGAAACTTTGAGATCGAAACAACGGCACAGTTTAATGTGCCGCGATTCTCACCGGGACTCACAGCCACTTTCCGTGGTGGGCTTCCTGTGCGGGTGAGAGAAAGGAAAACGCTACCATCCTCATAAGTCACATCTCTGGTTAGCTATATGCAGGCCACACAAATATTATGCATGTTACTATGTTTAGTGTTGCCAACCAATCAAAGGAAGGGAGATGTGCAGTGTGACAAAGATGTGCCTACCTCGTCTGATTTGAATGTGCACCATATATAAACCAGAATGTTTGCAGTTTGTGTCGGGTACTGTAAAAGTTAACTATTATTTTTCTGGGTGTATGTAGCTGGTGATTTTTGACCTACTGTGCAGGTGGATATATCTGAATTTGTCTGTCTGATTCTCCAAGGTATTCGAAGTATATATACGTTAAAAGTTAAGATCCAAAAATGAACCATTTACTTGTGAATCGATGTACTATAAGGTTGTACACGTTTAGTTTGTGTGTGTGTATATATAAAATACGGATTGATAAAGAGCTAGCTATGCGAATTATCATAGTCGTAAAATATAAAAGACGAATGTTTAGTTTTAATTTAAAGTAATGCTAAATTAACTACTTTTGATGAACTATATATAACCCACCTTAGGAGTTGTTAGCTCTCCGAAAACCCTAACGGACATATGTTTTGGGCCATTGGGGCCTCAATCATGGAGAAAGCTGTCGAGCTTAAGTCTGGGGTCAGGGGATTAGTCAACAATTGCCTAGTTATCTAGTTAACCAGTTTAACTACTGACTTGTCTTATTTGGGGTACCGGTTGTGCATGCATTGTTCATCGAATTCAGAGTGAGTTTTGGTTGTCGCATGCATGCAAATTCAGTGGACATCTACCATGGTGGTTAATTTAGTTCCACCACGTACTGCATATCGAAGCCGATCTGCGATAAATGAAAGGAAAGGTGGGAAGTTGTTTCAACCACATGCAACAGCAAGGAGGTCTTCACGTGTTTGTATCATGTCCATTGCTCCTACGCCAGCATATGGCATATGTCTCAGTTTCTGGTTCTCACAAGCCAGGAAGAGGGCCACCGGCTAGTTTTCTGTGTTCGATCTCAAGGCACATAGGATCCCACGCACATATATACAGCACTGCATGTCTATTATGTACTGCGCACTACCTCTTATTCCAGGCCTCTCTTCATTTCGTACATCAATGATTTGATTTTCGTGTGGTTCTTTGAATTTCGATTAAAACGGCCTAATTTCGGTTTATTAAATTCAGTATCGACAGTATCCCAAATACCCTATTTTTTTATTCAAGATCGTGGTATCGCAAGGGTTTGTCTGCTTGTGGTGACTTAACTGGGCGGGTGCTAAAAGGGCACTGGCAAGCTAGTAGGTGCACGCATCCCACATCGCCAGAGGGAGACAAGTTGTTGTGCTTATATGTGCTTATTCCAGGCCTCTCTTCATTTCGTACATCAATGATTTGATTTTCATGTGGTTCTTTGCGTTTCGATTAAAACGGCCTAATTCCGGTTCACTAAAATTCAGTGTCGGCAGTATCCCAAATACCCCATTTTTTTAATTCAAGATCATGGTATCGCAAGGTTTGTCTGCTTGTGGTGACCTAACTAGTGCTAAAAGGGCACTGACAAGCTAGTAGGTGCACACGTCCCATATCGTCCGGGGGAGACAAGTTGCTATACTTATATATGCAGAGCTAGCACCTTACATTGAGACGCGTTTTGGGATGAAACCTCAAAAACAAAACCGTGAGGGCCGGTGGATCCAAAACAAACAATATCTCAATGGTAGGGATTGGGCTGTTACACTGTTGTACTGATGTGTATCCCATAGGAGAACATGTGCCAGGAGGTGGGTGGTTGGAGATTTTTGCCTACAAATAGGGTTTGTATGAGATACACATCATTACAGTAGAATTTTTCGTATCCTAAAGGCTTCATAGACCCAAGGATTAATCCGCTGAGACCCGGACAACCAACAAGATAGCCTCTCTCTTGACCGCATTGTCGCAAATACCACCATTTAGTACTAGTCCTTGATCGATCTTGAAGAAAAAAGCTTCAAGTACTGCGCGCACGTTAAGTTCATGCATGCCAATCTGGGATTCTTTTACATGTGGCTATTGATCAATACTCAAATAATGTCCATGGTACTCCATACCATAGTGCGTATATATATCTAACGTGTTCGTCTCATGGATGATTAAGGCTGAACATGATTGCTTCAATGACTGAAAATTATACAGCGCACCTGGGTGTATCCACCGTCCATTTTGACCCGCCAAAAAAAAAAAAAAAATTAACGGTGGAGATGACGGGTGCACCGCGCACCCAAGTGCGCCGAATAGGCTCTCTTCAATGACACTATTATATCATGGTGTCCATTCACCGGCATCAGTGCTTTATTATATATGGCGAGACCATTTATATTTTGTTGTCTGTTCTGTTTGGCCGGCACTAGGTAGTTGATTCGTCATGGGAAGTATGTGGTGAATGTTGTGCCTATCATTTTGATCTCAGCAGTGGAGCATTTTGATTCAATCTAGCAATTTCGTCATATTGCTCTCATTGATTTTGTTTTTGTAAACGGTAGCAGAAATAATTGCACATAACCTGCTAAACAAGTTATACCACATTAGTAGGTACGTTGTGATTTCAATGACTAAATTTCACAAAATGAAAATTTGAATGTCTGATATGATCAAAATTCCTCATTACCATATGGGTCTTGTTCAACCCAATTTTTGACACTTATTTTTTATCTCTTAGATCTAAGATCTAAGTTGATCCAATGGTTGTTATTGACTGTGAGTATTTTTTGAGAAAAATATCTATATAATCCAACATTACAACTAATGATTACAGTGGACAAAAACATAAAATAGTTCAACCGTAACCTAACCAAATCCAGAAACCTCAATACCTCACAGTCAACCTCAAGAAGAAACAACGTTTTCAAACACTATATGTCAAAACTATCAGCATATATGCACATGTAATCTCCTCATTACATTGACAACAAGAACTAACCGACATTAAAATAGTCTCTAGACATGACACCATAACCATAGCACACCCAACAACAAGACCACAACACCAAACCTACCAAAACCGTAAACCCTCGCTCGAAGAAGAGGCTAAAACCCTTGTTGAAAGAGGAGGGACAATTGAACTACTAAACCAAAACAAAATAATCTAAAATAAATAAATAACCCATTGGACTTGGCCTAAATATAACCCAGGCTCAACATCCAGCTTGTTGGATTTAGAGACTCTGAGTATGATTAGGCAAGTGACATAACGATAATATTATTTTCAAATTAAAAAGATATAAAAATTGTGTCCCATTACTATATAATAAAATATGACTATGATACAAAATTTAGTTATATTCGGTAACGTTTGGGAATCGTTCAAAACGGTTAACCCTAAGTTAACGTCATTTATTACACGAAATCGCTCTTACATATCCATTTGTGACTTATTTTTGTCGATTCTTCCTCCCAAGCACTCGCACATTGATGCGATGTCGCAACTCGCAACCCATGTAAAAACCTAGAAACGTTTACCTCCCTACGACATAACTCGACCCATAAAGAAGCATTAATTTTAAACATTTCTTAAATAATAGAAAACATTTCTTATGAAAAATTTAGACATCCATATATTAGACTGAATTGTATGGATCCAATTAAACCCTACACCTCATTCTTAATAATAATAATAATAATAATAATAATAATAAAATTCTGAAACCTAAACCCAAACACAACCCTAGCTTGGCCCAATGAAACCAACAAACACGCTAGCCTTTGTATCATAGCTTTTGGAAATTGGGGTAGCCCGTGAAAGTGAATGAACATCTCACTCTTTTGGCTCATATATACACTGATCGGTTTCTTGCAATTAACTGCTCAAAGTTGAAGGCTTTGCTGCTTCTGAGCCAATTTGACGTTTTTTAATTGTGTTTTGTGATTGTTTTCCTTTTTTGGTGCTTCATATCTACTTGATGCGGGTTTAGAGGCAAAGGAAGTACATCGGTTGACTATATCAACACCAATCTCAACTTAAAGCCAGAGACTCTAAATCCGACTGGCACGAAAGGTGTTTGACATAATGCTTGAGAGCGGAAGCAACCAACATACAACCAATACATTTAGCAGCCTTCACTACCAGGACAAGCACTTTAGCCGACGAAGCCGACGAAAAAGTTTCGTCGGCTAAGATTTCGTCGGGAAAATGTCGTCTGCGATGACTTTAGCCGACGAAAAAAAAAATTTGTCGGCTATAGTCCCACGGTTTAGCCGACGAAAAACATTTTTTCCCAGACTTTAGCCGACGAAATATAGTCTGTTTCGTCAGCTAAACCTTATAAAAAAATTAAAAAAATAACTATAACCGACGAAATATAGTCTGTTTCGTCGGCTAAACCTTATAAAAAATTTTTAAAAAATAACTATAACCGACGAAATATAGCCTGTTTCGTCGGCTAAACCTGATAAAAAAATTTAAAAAAATAACTATAGCCGACGAAATATAGTCTGTTTCGTCGGGTAAACCTTATAAAAATTAAAAAATAACTATAGCCGACGAAATATAGTCTATTTCGTCGGCTAAACATTATAAAAAAAATTAAAAAATACTATAGCCGACGAATAAACCTTTAAATATCGTCGGCTAAAGTTGTTGGTTTTTGAAAAAAAAAACTGCTGAAATTTTCGGCCACTTCCAATCACCACCAAAATTTGACAGAATCTTCCTCTCAACATTTCGAACAACTTTCTAGAAGAAGTCGAAGCCCAATTCTAAGCCCTAACAGGTCAATTGAATCAAAATATAAAAATCCCCAATTTTAAACCCTAAAAACTTCAAATCTTCGATTCTCCTCACACACACCTAATCGAGCTACCAAATTCTAGGGGAATGTAGTACTAATCAAACTCAACTTATCCATATATAGAACTCATCAAATGGTGACCTGAGGAAGGAGAAATTCGATCGACACTGAATCCGAACCGGCGGAATTTTGGAGCTCGATTTATCCCTCACGGCGGCGCCACTCGATGCACCACCTGTCCAGCAATGAAGTAGAGAAGACGGCGAAGCTTTTGGGACAAGTGTGGCGGTCTCCGGTGGCTTGACGGCGGAGCTAGGCCGAGAAGAAAATCCATAACTTTTTCTGATTTTATGACTTCTTACCATCCACCTCCGGTAAAACTCCTATATAAATAACTTTACCCGACGAAATTATTTATTTTCGTCGGCTAAACTCTTTTGAAAATTTTGGTTGACCGCGAAAAAATTTTGGTTGAAAATTTTGAAAATTTTTCGACTTTAGCCGACAACTTTTCATATATTTTCGTCGGCTAAAGTCCTTTAAAAATTTTCCTCCAAATTTGGTTTACCGCCAAAAAAATTTGAAAATTTTTCGACCTTAGCCGACGACTTTTTTAATATCTCGTCAGCTAAAGTCTATAAATTCACGAAAACGCTCGTATCTCCCTCTATATTACGTAGTTTGGTCAAACCTTACACACAAAAAACTTTCACGTAGATGAGACGCAACCGCCTATACAAAAATTTTGAGACATTTACCTTCCGACGATAAGGCTCCCCATAGGGAATAATAACTGTAAATAGGGTTGACCGCTACTATCGACACCGAGACGTTACCCGATTTACGTGATTTTTGAACTATAGCCGTATTTCACCATTATGAACACATCTTATTTCACGAGATTTTTGATAATTTTGCATCCTATGTAGAGTTGGTTCACAAAGTTGTATAACCTACTAAACAAGTTATACAACATTAGTAGACATGTTGTGATTCCGATGACTAAAATTCACAAACCAAAATTCGACCGTCAGATATGATCATTATGACGAAAGATGTCTATGGTAAAAAATTCAACTGGATCCGACAACGTTAAGGACTCGATCGAAACGGTCAACCCTAATCCATCGTCACTTATCACACGAAAACGCTCATATCTCCCTCTATATTACGTGGTTTGGTCAAACCTTCCACACAAAAAAAACTCTCACGTAGATGAGACGCAACTGCCCATATAAAAATTTTGAGACATTTACCTTCCGACGATAGGGCTCCCCATAGGGAATAATAACGGTAAATAGTAGACACGTTGTGATTCCGATGACTAAAATTTACAAACCAAAATTTGACCGTCAGATATGATCATTATGACAAAAGATGTATATGGTAAAAAATTCAACTGGATTCGACAACGTTAAGGGCTCGATCGAAACGGTTAACTCTAATCGGAAATAAGAAAACTGCATTTTGAATCCCTAAACGGACTCGGATGGCCAAAAAGGCTCATACGTCATGGCATTAGCGATGAGTTTGACTCGTAGGGCCGTTACGCTTCCGGAAAGGTATCACAATAGTCAATCGGACACCAAAAACCAAATCTGCAGCATAGTGAATAATAAGGGTAAATTGCATTGACCGCAACTATCGGCATCGAGACTTTACCGGAATATCATGATTTTTCAACCGTAGACGTATTTCACCATTCTGGTCATATCTTATTTCACGATTTTTTTGCGTTTGAAGGTTCTACGTATAGTTTATTTTTCCCAGATGAGTTGTTGTCTAGATCTGTAAATATAAGGCACTTTAGCAGACGAAATTAAGGCACTTTAGCCGACGAAAAATATAATTTCGTCGGCTAAACTTTTAAAAATTTCGTCGGCTAAAGTTCACAGACTATAGCCGACGAAAAAAATTATTCAGACGACGAAATTTTAATTTCGTCGGCTAAAGTTGATCATAGCCGACGAAAATTTTTAATTAGCCGACGAAGAGAAATTTCGTCGGCTAAAGTGGAATTTTTAATTAGCCGACGAAAAAATAATTCGTCGGCCTGGTTTTTTTATTTTCGTCAGCTAAAGTCTTTCTTCTAATAGTGCTTTAAAATTTGCCACTTTAGCAAGGACATGGATTTTGAGAACCAAGCATGAATGCAATCGTGCTTAGATTCTGGTAACTCTGCTTAACAATTTGTCACCATCATTTTTGATATCTGTTTCAAAAGCTGAACTATACTAGAGCAGCTTAATTGTCAATTTGCTACCCTAGGATTCACCTAAGTGTCAATTTTTTACCCTATTCACCTAAATGTCAATTTTTTATCCTAGCTTTTATTTCTGTCAATTTGCTACCTTAGATTCCTAAAATTAGCCGATTTGCTACCTTGCTTTTATTTCTGCTAATTTGGTTCTTACAATTAGTCAATTTGCTACATTTTGTCATATGAATTGATCCATTTTTCTGTCCAAACGTTGATGTTTTTTGAAAATGGCAGATATCAAATTTAAATATGTAGATAAGCAAATTGGTTAATATTGAAAGTTTAGAACATCTCCAACGGTGTAGTCAAAATCCACCGTGGAGCTCCAACGTTAACAAAAGACCACACCCTGCCTCTCCAACCCACCGTTCAAATCCACCGTGGATGAATACTCCAGTCTCACCTTGTCAAACTTGACAAGATCAACTCCTCTTGTCAAATCTTTTTTTATTGTTTTTCTTTTTCCATTTTCCCTTCTCTTCTCATCGTCGTTCTGCCCAGATTGATGTTCATGGCAGGCCTTCAAATCTTCCTCTAGTCCATGTATTTCTTCCTACAATACCCAAATTTCGCACCCAGACCTTCATCCTTCATTCAAACCCAGACAAAATTTTCGCACCCAGACCTTCGTTCAAACCAAACAAAATATTTTTCATTCAAATTTGGGGAAATAAAGAAAAGAGATTGGAGGGTTGAGAGTTCGAAATGAAAAACTCACGGATTGGATTTAAGGTGTGATTGTCATGCATGTCGCATCTTGAGGTCGGATCGAGACTGTATTCACGATATTGATGCTTCTTTGATCTCACATATAAACTAAAAGAGGAAGAAGGGAAAGATAACAGAAGAGATCGAAGAAGATGAAGAGAGAAATAGAGAGAGGGCAGATGAAGGAGAAGGAGAAGGAGTAGTGGGTGCGATAGTGGAGTCCCAAAGTAATGAAATGGATCAGTGAAAATAGGATTTTTGTGTTTGATCGGTGAGAAAGAGATAAGCAGTTGAGTTTGAGTTGAGTTTGATCTGGGGTGTATTGTATATGGAATTAATGGAAGTTTTAAAGAAGTTTATAGAATTTGAAAGTCTAGGTGTATTTAATACACATTTTTAAAAATCCATCAAAGTCTAAGTGTATTCAACTAAATTTTAAAAAATCATTATGAATTCCATTAAAGTTTAAGAGTATTCAATTAAGACTTTTTAAAATGAATAGAAGTTTAGATGTATTCAAAATATTATTCATACTTATGGAATTAGTAACTCATGGATAACTATGGACTTTGTAGTGTAAATTACACATACCAAACTCCAATATTTTTCCATCCACTATAGCAAAGATTTGGAAAAGTTTACGACAAACTTTTTCTTTACATGTGAATAGGTTGATCTTGCGATACATCATCTTTTTTTTCTTTTTTCTTTTTTATAATATTTTGTGTTATTAACGTTCTCTTCTACCTATTTTTTCAATGTTTTTTGAATATTAACATTTTGTTGTCTTTCAATTGTAATGCTTGGAACCCTTGATAACCTAAATATTATCTACTAACTCTTGATACTAGAACTACATGATCATATATTATATTATATTTACGTACATGAATTAAACTTGTGAACATCTAATGTCCCACTTTAGAACATGTGTCTTTGGTTAACGTACAAGTATGTGTGTTGGTAACTTAAGTTAATACAATCTTTTTTGTTACCTATGTTTATATATCTCAATCAAATATTACAACTGTATGCATCGAAATTAGATAGATGAGCACTAAACTTATAATCGGTGTCATTATGTGTTTGTTATAATAAAAATCTAACAATAAAATATTTGTTATAAATATTATATTCTATGTGGTTGTCCACGTAATTACTCATTAGTTATTTATTTTGATGTAAACCCTACCTCTATATAAAGAGGCTAATGAGAATGAATGAGTACACTTCTACCTCCTCCCAACTATTCTCTCTGTGTTTTCTCTTCTACTTTTTCTCTACTTGACAACAATATTCAACTCTTTTGACAGAATGGTTGGAGTGAAAATTTGGCAAATTGTCAAAATCCACCTCCCATGTCAAAATTTGAATTTGACCAAAAACTTTGACATTCTTACTGGAGTTGCTCTTAGAGCTATAAATTTGACATAAGGGTAGCAAAATGACTAAAATAAAACATAAGGTAGCTAATTGGTTAATTTTAGAAATATCATGTAACAAATTGACAGAAATAAAACTATGGTAGCAAAGTAACACTAAGATGAATCTTAAAGTAGCAAATTAAAAAATATGCCATACTGATCTGAATATTACAAACAGGTAAATATTTGGATTAAGGGCGGGCACGTGACCAGCACGATATATGTGCACTGAATGGGTGTCCTAACTTATCCCGGTCTAGGGTTCGAACCGGGATCCCTGAAACAAATAAAGTAAAAGTCGGCGTCAAAGAAGAAGAGCGAGTGAGATATGAGTGAGGAGGGAGTGGAACCTCCACTTGCGGTTCTATTGCGTTGCAAGCGCGGGAAAACTAAGTCGGCCAAGAAACCAAGCCAATCAACTCAAATCGCACCGGAGCCGGTCCCGATCGATGCGCAGCCGGTTCGAATTGAGCCGGAGCCGGTTTCAGTTGCGCCGGAGAACTCGAGGAATGGCCCTCCTAGGGTCAGTGTCTCCATGTTCGACGATTCGGTGGAGAATCACTTCAGAGTCATGCACACGATTTCCGAGCTCTGCGGCGAAGCCAAGGAAGACGAGCCAGTCCCGGAGACCGAGCTTCAACGCTTACAGTCATCCACTACTTTTCTCAGGTCTGTTATTTTTTGTTGAATTGTTGTGATCACATTGTGAAGAATCAAACTTGGATTGTTATTATGGATTTAGAGCTGATCAAGTTGAGTGTGATTGTTGAAGGGAGTGGGCTGATTTCAAGTATGAACCTAGGGCTGTTCGATTCGCTTGCCAAGCACCAAGCCCTGATGAGGAGGATGTTATCAGTGGGATAAACTTGCGGCAGTTTTCCTCTGCAACTGTTCCACAGGTTTTACATCTTTAGTATCTTGCGTTATTCACATTGTTAGAATCAAGTGTTGGAATGGCTTATGAGCTATGATCTGACTAGTTTGGTTTACTTATGGATGCAGAACGAGGCGGGGGACACATCCTCTCCGGAGTTGAGGTACTTAGCAGTAAGGCTTAATGTACTGAATTTAGTAATTTCTCAGTACTTACTTATATTTATGCTGATGCGTGCCTTGAAACGTTTGTTTATGCTTTCCTGCAGCCAAGACTTTGTGATGTATGTTGGAGGGTCTGTTTGGGCATTGGATTGGTGTCCTAGAGTTCATGAATGTCTTGAATCTCATGCCAAATGCGAGGTATATGATTTTTATTATTCCCTTCCTAATTGTGCTTGTAGCTATGGCTTTTCATTTCACCAGATGAAATGTTATTTGATAGGTTTTGTTTGTTTACAAGGTTATGTATGATCATGAGTCCTATTCCAAATAGTAATTCTCTTATATGTGGTCCATCAAATTTTCCACAATTGATTCAACAGATTCCTTGAGAATGTTCAGTACCTCATTTTTATTGGCCTTTTTCATTTTGGTTTTCAGCTATATGTTATCACCCCGCTTTTTGGCAATATTGCTTTTGTAGGAAGAGAAGATTATAAGATGATTTTTAGTTACAGTTTCTTATCAAGGGGCTTTCTTTAACTCAACATCTTATTTTACTTTGTCAGATTCACATATTTACTTACTACTTTAGAGGCCCAATGCCAGTATATTTGCGTAAGATTTACATAATGTATCGGAGGAAAAGAGAAAGAAAAAGAAACTTAAGTAATGAATACACACGTAACTTAGGTACTCTCTTTTATCTATTTCTTCGTCTGGGTCTGTAAGTCGGATTACTGTTGATTGTCACTAATCAAATACATATACATATCTAGAAACTATGTTCTATATCTTCTTACATGATTATTAGTGGAGCTGATCTTTGTTTTTTGCTCCTCAGTCCTTATGTGTTATGAGGCATTTACTTTTTAGCTGTAGAGTTGAAACATTAAGTAATTTTTTTTTGTTATTTCGAGTAAGATCTGTGAAATTTACTTTTTAGCTGTAGAGTTGAAACATTATTTTTTTTGTTATTTCGAGTAAGATCTGTGAAATTTGTGTGGTGGGTACTAGTTTGAGAAGTTTTCCGTATAAGAATTATGTCTTTGTTTTATGACAAAATCATCTGCCTCCCACTTTTCAGTTTATTGCCATAGCTGCCCATCCCCCTGGATCTTCTTATCACAAGTTAGGTGAGCCACTTACTGGCAGAGGTGCCATTCAGATATGGTGTCTTCTAAATGCTAGTGTAAAGGACAAAGGTGGTCCTATAGGAGAGAAACCAAAAGGAGGCAAGAAAAGGAGTGCAGTCATAGAAAAATGCACCGAACAAAAAAGGCCTAGAGGAAGACCTAGAAAGAAGCCAATAGAAGAAGCTATTGACAAAGAGGCCAAAGCAGAAAAATCAACTGAACCAAAGAGGCCTAGAGGAAGACCCAGAAAGAAATCAATAGATGAATCTGTTGGCAACTTGGATGGGAGAACCAATGGTGATGAGGTTCTTGCTATTGATTATCCAAAGGAATCATCCAAGTTGCATTCTATGGATTGTGTTCCTGCAAGTACTGAAGGAAATGATGTACAAGAAGATCATGACAAAAAGCAATCAAGTCAATCGAAGCCCAGAGGAAGACCCAGAAAGAAGCCAATAAAAGAGCATGTTGACACTTTAGATGCGGGTAGCAACAATAATTTTGAGGTTCTTGCTATTGAATACCGAACGGAGCCACTGGAGTTGCGTTCTACAAATTCTCTTGCAAATACTCAAGGGGATGCTGTACAAGGAGAAATAAGTTACAATCAGACTCAATCAAAGAAGCCTAGAGAAATACATGGAAAGATGCCAATAGAAGAATCGGTTGACAACTTGGATGGGCGCAACAATACAGTTGAGGATCTTGATGATCAATATCCAAAGGAATCATTGGAGTTGGATGGCATGGATTGTGCTCCTGAAAGTACTCAAGGAGATGAGGTACAAGATGATCATGGCAAGAAAAGAAAAAGGTACAGAAAGAATCGAGCAAAGATTTCTAGAGGAAAAGCTGGAGAGAAGCCAATAGAACATTCTGTTGATAACTTGGATGGGAGCAGCCATTATACAGAGGTTCTTGCTGTCCAATGTATCAAGGAAACTTCAGAGTTGCATTGTGTTCCTGCACTTACTCAGGCACATGATATACAAGAAGCTCATGATGGAAAACAAGAAAGTTCTGGATGGAAAACAAATGATATTGTTTCTAACAATGATTATGCTGAAAATGGATCAACCAGTTATTCAGTTCCAAAGGATGTAGCATTGCCAAGAATCATATTCTGCCTAGCTCACCATGGAAAGGTTGCTTGGGATGTGAAATGGCGCCCCCTGAATGAATATGATTCCAGATGCAAGCATCGAATGGGCTATCTTGCTGTTTTATTAGGGAACGGGTCTCTGGAAGTGTAAGACATATTCTTACCTCTTCAGACATGAGTTTCTTTGTTTTCCAGACCTTTGGTTCCTTTATCAACTCTTTTTTTGGACCCTTTGGCTTATGTCTATCAGATTATCTTCTTTGATGATGCTGCAGTCTATTTCTTTTCTTAGAGATAATTTGAGTTGGTAACATGGGTCAAAGTGCTTAAAAATGCATGATGGACATGATTTTATTGCAACTTCAGATGAGTTGTGGTTGGTAGATTGTTTGGTAAATGTATGGAATGGTTGACATGGAGGGACTAGGTTAGCATTTGGGGTACTGAACCAAGTATCAAGTTTCTTTTACAGTCAATGCTTCAAAGTGAGAGCCAAAACTCAGGTTTCCATGAAATAATGTGCGAAACATACTTATGGACATTTTTCTTTTTCTATTTGAAAAAGAAAATGGTACTATGAATTGTACTTTTGATAGTGGATTGTGATATGGAGCGGGGTAATGGGAGGATGAAAAGCTATAGTACTTATTATCATGATATAGTAAATCTAGAATATTCGATAAAAATTTATTGCAGGATGAAGTATGTTTTACATATAAATTGTGGTTGGATTTTATAGTTTGTGGGCTTCACACTTCATGCTGCTCTACTGACAATTGTTTGTTGTTCTGCTATCTGATGATACTTATCTTGAACTGATCAACTGCAGGTGGGAGGTTCCTGTTCCTCGTGCAATTGAAGTAATTTATTCTTCTTCATCTGGAGAAGGCACTGATCCTCGCTTTGTAAAATTGGCACCGGTATTTAGATGCTCAATGTTAAAGTCTGGTGACAAAAAAAGGTACATGATTACTAGATACATTCTACATTTTGACAATACTTTGGAAGCATACTGAACGGTAAAAAAGGGTTCACCTGCAATTAGAAGCATCATTTACAAGTTTCTAATATCATACAAGAGCTTCCAAACATCATAAAAAGGGTTTCCCAGAGCATAATGTAATGGAGATCTTTTTAGGCTCAATTCATGTAGCTGCATAATCTTGTTGAATTGTCATTGCACTGGTCTCTTTTCTTACCACATGATGTTCTTTATATCTTTCATTGTTCAGTTAAAAAGTCCATTGTTTTGTTGAACAGCATCCCTCTTACTGTGGAATGGTCAGCTTCACCACCTCACGATTACTTAATTGCTGGATGCCATGATGGAACTGTAACACATCCTGCTCCTTGTCATTGTTATTAAATGTTCTGCTTGAATATTTATCATGCTTTTGTACAAAATTTCCAATAAAGATATTATGTCAAATTCATAAAGGGTATAAATAGAAAGATAGAGACACGATATTCGACAGTTTTTATGCAATCTGCTAGAACCCTTTAGGTCTATCTATTTACATTTCGATCTGCTACTTTTATCTGCTTCAGCCACTAAGTTAGAAGAACTGTTGTTATATCTCTCTATTATTTTGTTTCCTTACTTTCATATGTGGTATCATAGCTAAAGGAAGCCTATCATTAATTCAGGTCGCTATGTGGAAGTTTTCAGCTAGTAATGCATCTCAAGGTAGCTAACATGGCACCTCTTTTCTTTTCTTTTTCGAAAGATGAAAACAAAGAAAATATAGATGACTTGGAAGTGATAAACAAGTAAATAAGGCAGCTTTCTTTTTTTGCAGATACAAGGCCTTTACTTTGTTTCAGTGCAGATACAAATCCTATTAGGGCGCTTTCTTGGGCCCCAGTTGAAAGGTTAGCTATGCTAAAACTCAAAGTTATTTTTCTTCCTATGCTGGCCTATTATACTCTGATTTTTAGATTGGGGACATTATATGCAGTCAAATATATGACTTTGAGATGTCCATACTTGTTTTATTAATTATCTTATTCATTTAAAGCAAATATTTGTAACTTTCAGCAATTCAGACGGTGCAAATGTTATAGCTACTGCTGGACATGGAGGCCTAAAATTTTGGGACCTACGGTAAGTATTGTGGTTTGTTTTCACTTCCATTATTTTCTACATGCTGCTTCTTCACCTTTGGCTTTAAATACTAAGGTTTGTGTAAACGCATCATTCAAGTTTGAAGACGTTCCACGTTAAAAATCTCAAGATTTTTACCAAAAGAATAAAATAGAATATTTAGATTATGCAGACCATATTTTATTGGGTTCAAATGACAGTTAAGGAGAGAGAAGTACCTCAGTATTTTTAGTGTGTGTTTGGTTGTTTGTATAATTGTTTTTTTTTTTTTTTTTCATGTAGAAGCATCAAAATAGAAACTGTCATATGCTTCCCTTGAATACAAGGCATTCCTCATTTGTTTTGATATTTCCAGACAATGGGCCATGGAAATCGCATTTCATTCTAAGATCTATAACTTTTGGTGTTGCAGTGATCCATTCCGTCCCTTGTGGGACATTGATCATATACCAAGGTTCATATATAGTCTGGATTGGCTTCCAGATCCGAGGTAATCTGTGATCTTAGTGTTGGCATAAATCTTGTTGGTTTTTGTTTGTGCATGCGTGTCAACTCAAGCAAAAGTTTATTTTTTCAGATGTCTACTTCTCTCCTTTGATGATGGAACAATGAGACTTCTCAGCCTGACGAAGGTTGCCTCTGATGCCCCTACAACAGGGAAACCCTTTACTGGAACAAAACAGCAAGGCCTGCACAATCTTGGTTGTTTGCCTTTTGCAATCTGGAGTGTTCAAGTATCAAGACTAACAGGTCTGGCTTGTGCGTACTTATTTGAGCTGATATTTCAGCGAACCAAACATGTGTGCACATATATTGGCTTTTGTCAGATTTCACATTTAGTGTAAATATTACTAATACCTAATGGTGAATGGCTTTACCATCTCACTCCTGGTGCTAAGATCAGTTGAAAGAGTACTATAACAGTGAAAGACTACCTAGATTTGGCTTTTCCACCTTGAAACAAGCACCTCAGTTTTGTATTTTTAAAGTTAAGAAAAAAAGAAAAATGAAAGAGAATAGGATCTGGGTAGGTTATAGTATATTAGTATTTAAGGGCTTGAGTCTCTTGACTACTGCTTCACATAACATTACTTGTATCTGGACTTGGACTACTGTGGTTCTATTTTTGAATATCCAAAAATCTCCTTGCCAAAGCCTACATTCTTCAGGAGACAGGAAACTCTAGAAAATAGCTAGGTAGGTCCTATGATGGGTTCTGAATCCTAATCCGCATGGAAACACTACCTGCTAACCCCCCTCATTGGTCTTATGATGTACTGTGTGGTGCTCTGTTTTGCATTTCCTTGGTTGGGCTCATTCATCTCGTGCTTTACACTCTATAGGAAGGCCAATTGTTACTTTGTTACTTTGTTCACTTTCAATTGATAATCCAGCCACCTGTATAAATTGCGACCTTTAATGTTTCTACTTGGTGATATATAACACATCTCAGACCGCACTTTTGAATATACACCAAATGACAACTCCACCGTCAAATTGTAGGTATGGTTGCATATTGTGGTGCAGATGGAACTGTTCTGCGCTTCCAGGTGAGTTTTAACTTTCTGTTACTGATATCACTATATCAGACCCTTTTTTTTATTTTTTTTCAGATTGGTCGTTGATGAGCTTTTAAACTTATCTTTCATTGCCCAATTAGAAAATTTGATTTCAAGATATATGGTTGTACGAAATAGGCATCATGATTAGAGGATAAGACCAAATCAAGCAATTTTTCTAGGTTTTTATGACCGAAAGGTTCAGTATAATTTTTTTTTCTATGGAGAGTAGGGATACATTCGAAATCTATGATTGAAGCTTGTCCATTGATGTGGTCATAATATTTCCTTCTATTTTTATAGTAGTCACATTAACAATGAATCAAGCAAGCTATCATAACTTGAGGCCTCCATAAACCATACTCATTTGGACACAACAACTGCATGCTGTTTATGTCTCTAATGTTGATGTCATGATACTCAGCTTACGTCCAAAGCTGTGGAGAAAGATGCTATACGAAACCGGGCTCCACATTTTCTGTGTGTGTCACTAACTGAAGAGGACTCTGTTGTAACCATCAATACCCCAGTACTAAATAATCCTTTCCCATTGAAAACATCTCGTAAAGCTGAGCCAAACAAGGTGAAGAGAGAACATGATAAGATGGCAACTGCATCAGAAGATAAAGTTTTAGGTAAGCTTTGTTAGTGATGTGAGCCCATATATTTCCTTTAACCTCCATATGTTATTTTTATCTTTCTGCAACAATGTTCATTAATCGTCTCTTGTTGCAGCTCTTTGTTATGGTGATGATCCGGTTGTTGAATTAGAATCTGGGAAAGAAGCGCCATCTCTTAGAAGCAAACCACGCACATCTGGGGATGACCAAGCTTTAGCATGCATGGATCATGAGCCATTTAATACTCTGGAAGAAGAAATTGGAGAAAAGGGTGCATCTCTTAAAAGCATTGTGAAACAGAAATCTAAGTCTAGTAAGAAAACAGAGGATGAACAAGAACTGGTATGCAGAGATGAAGAGCTGAATAATATGCAGAGAGAGAAAATTGGGACCGAGTATGAAGTTTTTCCTTCGAAGCTAATAGCAATGCATAGAGTGAGATGGAACATGAACAAGGGTAGTGAGAGATGGTTGTGCTATGGAGGGGCAGCTGGACTCGTACGTTGTCAAGAGATTGCTTTGTCTGAGATTGATACGAAATGGGCAAGGAAGAAATGAGAAGCCATGTTTTCTGTAGTTCCTTGATTCTTCTGAGCCTGTTTAATGTTTATGTTAGATTCAGTGATTTTGCAGGACAGATGACACCATAAAGAGCAGAGCTAATTGTGGATGTATATAGATTAGGATTGTCTGATGATTTGTCAACTTCCTACATGCGTGTAAATGAATGTAGATTGTAATTCTATCTAGTTGGTGGAAAGCTATACTCATTTTAGGATTTTAGCGGCTACATGTGAAATCAAAGGCCTACCACCTGCATTATGAAACTAATGCAAAGTAGCTATACACTGATCAGTTCTTTTTGTTTCTAAAATATAAATAAGATAAACCATGCTATGACCAAAAAAAAAATAAAAATTATACCAAGACCTATTGAACTCCGATATTGATATCACTAAGATCTATGATTTAATTTTGAAAGCTACAGAACATTTTTAAAATGTTTAAATGTTACCAAATGCTTAGATCCAAGGAGTAAAATAACGATGATCGTGGAAATTTTAATAGTTTGAAAAAAAAATATCTCGATGGATATATCGAGATATTATCGAATATCGATAGAGATTTTACTAAATTTTATCTAAAAGTTGTATATTCGACCAAAAATAGGTTAAATATAAAATATCGAAAAGATATGAAAATTAATATTGATAATTGTTAAAAACGAAAAATTTCAAGAAAATCTCGAGGATCTTTTGGATATTTTACTCCTTGCTTGGATCCCAATGATATAATTTATTTACTTTTTAAAATAAAAATAAAAAAACTTTTTTATAATAACTTACATATTCTACATATATCAGTGAGATTTAAACCGATGACCTCAAATTTATTAGTTAAACACTTTAACCAACCGAGTCACAACTCACCGACCAATAATTTAGTTTAATCATCAAAGAGTTGTTTCTCAGGAGTTAAGACTTAAGAGAGAAGGTCAGCTCACCTGTTCATTGCCTCACTGAACGATTGGCCAGTAATGCTTACAATCATGCAGCTGAGTTTCTCAGTATTGACGGTATGGCTTCCATTGAACAAACTAATTTCATTTCAATTCAAAGGATAAACCCTAATTTCAATATCTAGATCAATACTTCCACTGAACAAACTAACGCAAACGTTCTCGAGGTACATTGGCTGACGTCGGGGGAATGAAATCTCTTTGTAAAAAGAGAAAATGCAGCACTAAAGTACCTCTGCTACTCAGTTCTCAATGATTTGAAAATGAAAAGTCACCCATACACATTGGATGGGTTACCAAAACTTCCAATGTTCTTTAACATGTCTGAAACAACATATCAAGTAAAAGCTGAAGCCTCAAAGATGTACCCAAGTTACAGGCTAACATCTTTCTTCCATAGACTCAAAGGCTTTCTATAATTAAGGTTATGCGACCTACTCTCCATCTTCAAGGAGCCCTTGAAAAATAAAATGACTCGGTATGAGAATCAGGAGAGACTTTACTTGCCTTGGACTTAAGGCTTAACATTGCATTCGACACTGACGACCATGAAGATTCTTTAACTTTGTGAGTTTCTTCCTCCTCTTCCGTGCCTCAGCTGCTGCAATGGCATCCGCTATTTTCCTACTGGGGTAGATGATTGGCTCACTATTCTTCTCAGGCAAGGCAGAAAAGGGATGGCATGCTGTCATAGACTTTTCAGCATTTGCACTGAAATCTGACTCCAGTCCATTCTCATTCTTTATGGTGGATGCAATTCCTCCATGGTTCAGCAAAGGAGAAAGAAATATCTCTCTAGGTCCATTTTCTTTCGGGTGAAAGCCACCTGTATGTTGATCACCTCCATCAAGAGGAAACTGAGCTGGGTTTTCATTCAGATCAGTTCTTGGTCTGGCTTCCACTGAGCCAGAAGCTTCTACATCTAACCTAACAGGGAAAGCCGACTGGTTGTTGTCCAACTGCGCAGCAGTTCTTGATAATGAACTGGCACTACCCTGATTATTAAAGAAAGCTCCTTCTTGTTTATTTTCCGGGCACGATGACTGAGGTTGAGCTCCATTCCCAATTTCAAATTGAGGGAAGAACCAAGGACATGGGATTACATATAAGGGGGTTCTTGACCCATTAATGCTTATGGGGTTTCCTAGTTCATGAGAAGAATCAGCTGTACCATTACAGGGTAAAGAGATGTTTGATGGAATGGCCATTGGGTTTTGTGGGACCTGTTGCAACTGAATGGAATTTGAAGATTGAATGACAGAAGGCCAGAACACGGGTGTAAAAGGTGGACGGTTAAACAAGACAAAAGGGGAATTCGTAGGTGAAGACGAAGGTATCTGGACATAGGCCGACATATTTTCATCCAGAGTTTCCTCAACCTCTGCTTTTCTCGCCTTAGACATCTGCCAAATGGGAGAGCATGTCAAGCATGTGAAGTTTATTAATTGTGTAAATCTGTTCCATGTTAGACATACTTACCTGAACTTTTAAAAGCCTATTTGTTTCTTCCAAAGACTGATATTGTTTCAAGGCCAACTCCTTTTTCTTCTCAGTTAAAGAAGTCACCCAAAATGTGCATAAAGTCAGTAACATGAATATAATAAGCCTCGATAAATCATATTCGGAAAACAAAGACAGTAACTGGTGGTTATGAATGAACAGTGAGGGGACTACATACCATTTTTAGACTTTCATTCTCCAATGTTAAATCTGCAGCTTTTTTAGTCAAATCCTCACAAAGAGCCTGTAGACAAGCAAATATGCATTTATTTAAGTTATCAATACATCATAGCCCAGAAAGAAATCTGCTTTCGACATATAGTAAGGTAAAGAAGAAAAAAAAGGTGACGATATACATCTTTTTGGTGACTTCAAACAAATTTAGCTGTACATGGTGTACTGTCATATTATACTTAGCAGAGACATTGCAAAATCCAAACCATCCTACACAGCAACGTATAAATGCATCCATATCATGCAGTTTACCTGACACTGATAAATCTTGCCCGTTATTAAATTTTTTTTGGTGACATATGATTGTTTAATCAGATGGAAGAAAAACCATGACATTTTGGGATTTATCAACAGAAGAATTACTTGGCTTTGCTAAGCCCAAGCCCAAACAAACATTATAATCACTAGATCTTAAAAAATGACCACAGTATCTTTGATTTTGCTTCATAACCACCTCATATTATATATAGTTCCGTGCAGCACAAGCTATGGAACCTAAATATTAAGGACAGCTAACAAAGAGAAAACAGTGCATAAAAAGTGACAGATTAAGGAAACTTTTTAGAAATTTGTATCAAGCTAAGAATATAGCTTATCCTGCAGCTATACTCCTGTTTTACTAAGGGTTTACATACTATCAGAATTCTCCATGCATAAAAGATAAAATTATTATCTAACACCAATCCAACAAAGATTTACTCAACTTCCGTACTTCTATAGATACCTCGACTTAAACTCAAATGCCTATTTGGTTAATTGCTGCAGTTGTAATCCATAAAAATATAGGTGACACTTTTGGTTCACAAATTTTGGCTGCCAGCAAGGATATACTTGGGAACATTTTCACCATATCCCAATAAATAACATCGTCTATCATCAGCACAAGTTTGATATTGTGTGAAGAAACCATATTCTTTTTTCTTTTTTTAAGAAGAAACCATACTCTTGTAAGCTTTATCTTTTTACGCGGAGGTCAGAACATAAATGATAAAAAAACATGTGCTTAAGATATGGAAATAGCAGAGTAACAACAGCTTACCTGCCTTCGGCGAATTGTCTGCCTAGCTGACTCTCTATTGGCCAAGATTCTGCGTATTCTCCGTTCTTCTTTTTCCTCCTGAACATAGGAAAAGTTTTAATAAACCTATAAAATAATAAACTAGTCACATAATCTCACTGGAAATGAAGAATCAATAGTTTGTCTTACCTCAGTGAGATTTCGTCTTGACTTAGTGCAGTTAAATGATGGGTAACTTGTATTGCAGATAGGAGTTGAGTTGGTCAACTCTGCGTCTTGCTCAGACTTTGCAATCCTTTTGCTCATAACCGTCTCAGTCTTCACCGGTTCTGCAACAACATTTATGCATACCCTTTCACATTGCGCTGGACCTATTACTGCTTCATCCTGCTATAGACAAAAATATTTCTCAAGTCCTGCAGAAAATAGTGCAATTTGGTGACAGAGCCATGTATATCCGGGTGGTACATTTTTTAGTACAATTTCTCACATAGTTTCATTCAATCATCATACTGACTAATCAAAATCAAGCAATTTTGGATGATGATGTAGTCCGCACACATGAAGATTAATTTGATCCAAACTCTAAATGGAAAAAACTCAATGCAATGCACATCCTTTGTCCGCTTCCAGAGCTAATGTCACTAAATTTTTGCCTTATCTGACTAATTTTACTCAAAAGGGGTAGAGGTTCATATAAATGCTAAAACTTTATTGTCTCCTTTCTGGGATCATTGGTCAGAGTTACCAAATACTCACCATTTTGTGTAGCCATGTATTATTATTATACAATCGAGCTTAATTTAGCAACAAAGTGAGTTCGTAGAATCACTTAGTCGAATAATGAGAATTTACTAATTCAGGACACACAGCCATTTTCTTTCTGTTTTCAGTAAGTCCATATAAAAAAGAAGATAGAAATAGGAATAAATACATAATATAAACCACAGTGGATAACACCAGTGAAAGCCTCAACATAAACCAACCTGAGGAAGATCCGGACAGGCCGGAACCGGGTTCGAACCGGAGAGCGTAGGCGGAGACTCGCTCTTGACTCTTTTCTTGGCTCGTTTGCCCTTGAGCCCCCAATTCCCGGCGGATTCGGCGCCGCTATTCTCGCGCATCGCCAAATGCGCCAAATCCGCAAGCGCCTCCGCCGCCTCCAGCTCCTCCTTCACCATCATCGGATCCGCCACCTCCCCGCCGCCGACCGAAACCGACGACGACGACGAAGACGAAGACGAAGCCGCAGACGAGCTCGGAAAAGACCGCGTCGTCTCCGAACACACCATTACGAGATCGAACAATCAAACTAAAGATAAGATACGAAAACAAACTATATATGAGATGACGAGAACGGAAGGGTTGTTTTGGTACTTTGTCGAAACTGTTTGAGTGTTTTCTTCAGCACGCGGTAAGCTCTAAGTGAAGCAGAGAGAGAAGAGCGAAGTGGGGTTTATTACTGGCTCGCAAGGCGAAGCCTACAGGAGGTGAGAGCGTGCCACTTGTCAAGCCACCTCAGGCCACGACGTCTCTGCGAATTCGAACCCCTTTATCTCCGCTCGCCACGTCTCGCTTAGCCGATTGTGAGCGTGCGAGAGACTTCACGCGTGCGAGCGGGTGTGACACGTGGCGGGAAATGGGAAGACCATGTGGATCTGGGTTACTTTGCGCTACGGCGTTGAGTTGAGTGTCGTGGGTGAATACGTGGAGGGCAGTGGAGCGGGAGGTGAGTGTTTTTTAATTTTTTACTGCGGGCGGTGAAACATAGTGGGGCCATGTGGGAGTTTACTTTGACAAAATGACACCTCAAGTGAAAGCAGGGTTTACAGCTGTTTACCAGTTGGAGACTTATCACTATTTGCCTGCTTGCTGGGGTGTGTACTTTTGTCCTTGTTTAACCACCACATTTTCCATGTGCTTCGTTTCGGTTTTTCTTCCCCAGGTCAATTTTGGTAACCAGTCATTTGAATGGAGAAATAAACTCCTCAAAGCACATTGAATGGAGAAATCATATTGTGATCTGAGAAAGAATACATCATGACATTGATAACATTATTTGAGTAATTGAACTGTGCTTCTTTGAACGTGTTTTCTCATTCTATAGTATGAATCACTCATCCGATGTGACGTCAATATAGACCAGAATTACAAGTTGTTCTTCCATATGTCCTCTTTTGCCTAGAGGCTTCAATTCCATATCTGGTCCTCGTTTCACACCAGAAATAGCCGGAATAGCCTATCTCTTTGTTGCAGGGGTATCATAAGGGCCAGTAGGAGGAGATTTGAAACGCCAGTTGCGGCTAGCTCAAATGTCAATATCCTGGCAGAGAAAATGTGAACGATGGTGTCCCAACCGCTGCCTTGAGGTTGAAACCCCTCAGAGAAAAAGAGTATGGAGAGGCTTCCGCGGAAGAATTACTTGGGGACCCAAAACCACCAAACCCTAATTTCTTGATCACCATGGAGGAAGAACTAGGGTTTAGAGAAGCCTTCATCGAGCCACCATATCCCTTCGGAGCCGCCATGGACTCAATCTCGATATGATGAGTCTTCAAACCTGGAGGACCACTACATCCAGCCACCAAGTGCTCAGCACGCCGCACACTCGGCAAAACCCTACCGCCCTCTCATACTTACAATGTAAGTCCACTAAAACCCTAGCTGAACCAAATTCAAAGGGCATAGGAGGAAAGGCCTTCTTCATGGGATCACAGAGCCTGTGAAGGACTTGAACACGAGTTTTGATGTCATTGCGAATTCCTAAATTGTTTATGTTGGGGAGGAAAGATTCCACATCAGATGAGAGAAAAATAACATATTACTTAAAAGTGGATGGGTCATACCTAATTGTACCGAGGTCTTTCGTGATTAAAATCTAACACCTTAAAGATGGTTAAGTTGAGACAGTATCAGTACAATAATGATCCCCACAGGCCACGCTTGTCCCTCTTCAAGTTAGTATCAGAGCAGGTTCCTCTTCAATTACATCTCCCAGCATAACGAGCCCAAATTTGGGTTCATCATATTGCCATAGGAAAAATTTTGATTGGTTTCATACCAAGTGCCTGCAATGGGCCTTAAACCGCATATCCCGATTTTTGAAGTGAGAATTAAACCGCATTACCGAATTTTGATGTAGAAATTGGACCGAATGAATCTCACTTGCAGACCTAAAAAGTTAGGTTGCACAATAAAAAAGGGACAAATAACATATTACTTATAAGTGGATGGATCATATCTAACTGTACCGATACGTTTTGTGATTTAAACCCAACACCTTAAAGATTGTTAAGTTGGGACAATATCAGTACAATAATAATCTACAGGCCACACTTATCCATGTTCAAGTGTTTAGCTGTTCAACATACCCTAGAGAAGCTCTGACCAGCCCTACAACCTCTTCAGTCATCAACGATGGAGGCATGCTGTCAGGACCCACCCCGAATTTCACCTTGAAACCCGAAGTAAATCCTGCGGGGACCACCTCCAAGGAAAGTTTACCGAAAATTCGGCATAACCTCCCTTGAAAATGGACAACCCTTCCTAATAAAAAAACCTGCAAACACTTCTGAAAATTTAAATCCAACCATAAACTCCTGGAGCCTTCGTGCTCCCTGAATCACAACACCACCCAAATTAAATACTAACTTTGAACAAATCTCATAACCAACCATTTATATGTTCAGAGCAATTCTAACTGAGAGGAAAAGAATTAGAAATTTAGAAATGAGCGGAAGCTATACTATTGACTATGTCTCTTCTCCATGTACGCCCGACCTCAACTATGCAAACCTGCCAACTGGGCATTTTAAAACGAATGGCCCAGAGGAAAACATTTGAAACACGTTAGAGTGAGTGGACAAAAATACATTAATAAATATTTAGGCATTCCTAATTTGAATTTCATAGAAAATATACTGCATGCGGCAGCTCAAAAGCTCTTAACTCAATGATTGGCAATTTCGTGACTAGCTCCGGCTAGTCTCCAAACTTAACAAAGATAAAGCCTCTCAGGCTAAATTATATATAAAAATATGTGTATGTATTTATACTCGTCATACTCCTTATACGAATTCTATGAAGGAATAAGCAAAATAGAAATTCATACAAGGCTACTACGCTTGCGTCTAACGCTCACGTCACACCATAATAGAATTTTTCCTCATTATGGCGGAAAAGCACGAGTGTATATACGTGTGGACTCCCTATATGAAAACCTATATGAACCAGAAAAGAAAATAAGTTTCATATAGGGCTACTACGATTGTATCTAACACTCACGTCACGCCATAATGGTATTTTACCTCATTATGACGGATCAAGCACGTATGGCTAGCTAGCATTTATATATACATACTATCCTCATAAACATCCAATAAACATATCCATCGAAAATCTCATTTCCGGGAACTCTCCAAATGAGGAAAATTGCCAAATATCCAAGAAATAAATAAATCTCAGCAAAAGAAATAAATGATTAACAAAATAATTCATGGCATGCTTTTCAATTAAAACAAAGGTCCACTCACAACTTTAGGCCTAAGCCTGACGTCGATCCGAGGTCTTTTCTGCTTGAGCCTCCTCACGTCCTGTTTCCAAATGTATAGTTAATTTCCCATTTTAAAAATCCAATAATTAAACAAAATGGGAAAAATTAAACGTGAGTCTCCCACACACTCATCATTGCCCAACTTCACCATTCTTAACTCAAAATGGCTCAAACTTCACCGAACATACCGACAGCCCTAATTCAACCTTCCACAGATTAATGGCTTAAATCCTTCGGCAGGATTCTACATTATTCAACCGCCAAAAATACCACATTTCGAAAATTCATAACCCTATCCAAAACTCATCCAAAAATTCCATAATTCACTTCAATAAACTCCCCTTAATATTCCAAATTTAAAAACATTAAAATCTCTCAACCGGCGCCGGCAGCGGTGGCCGGAGGCCGATTCCGGCGACCTCCAATGCCCACCAAATTTTAACAGCATCTTCCTCTCAACTCCCTCTACAACATTCCTAACTAGCACAAACACCAATTCCAAACCTAACTAGGTCAATCGAGTAAAAACATCCTAGAAGAACCCTAGAAACTTTAAACCTTCAATTCTCCTTACCTAGCACGAGTTAGGATGAATCCTTTTAGGGGTTTGCTGCTAGAAGGGAAAGCTTCAAGACAAGACCGGCAGCTCCGATTTTGGTGGCCGGAAAAAGAAGTTCCGGAGAGAACGCCCCTGCACATAGCCGTGACTTCTCGGCGATCGTTCTCCTTCACGGCGGCGCGACACGGGCTGCCACCTATCCAAATTTGTAGAGGATGCTCCAAGCTTCAATTCGACACCATGCACACCTCCTATCTCGGCCGGACGGCGGCGGACGGCGGCCGAAAAGTTTCCGGGTCAGGAGAGCTCGGGAGAGAAGTCGAGAGGGAGAGGAGAAGAGAGAGAGAGGAGAAGTGGGTTTGGGCCTCACCCAACCGGTCCAAAACATATATACCCACATTTACTACCAAATAAACACCCCAAAAATAATACCCTAATAAAAATTACATTTTACTAGCTAAAATTAACCATTTTTACAGTCGTCAAATTTTTCTTCTACGAATAATTCTCTGAAAATATCGTCCCTCAAAACCTCTCTAGGGACCAATTAAACCATAACTCATTGACGGAGACGGTAAAATTCTTATTAATACCAAGTTAGTAAATAAGGTAAAAATTTAAGGGTCGGGATGTGACAATTCTCCCCTCCTTATAAAAATTTCATCCTCGAAATTTACATACCTGACAATCAAAGAGATAGGGATACCGCTATCTCATTTTCTCCTCTGATTCTCAAGTAGCTTCCTCTACTTGATGACTTCTCCATAGAACTTTAACAAGAGAAAAATGATTTGCTTTTAAGCACTTGCTCTTTTGGGTCAAGAATCTGAACCGGCTCCTCATCATAGGTCAAAACTTTTTCCAATTAATCGGCTGCTCTCGCAACACATGAGAGGGATCGACAATAAATTTGCGAAGCATGGATACATGAGACACATTATATATCTTGGATAACTCCGGAGGCAAAACTAACCGATACACAAGAGAGCCAACTTGATCTAAAAACCCATAAGGACCAATAAATCTCGGACCAAGTTTTTCACGTTACCAAAATGAACCACCCCTTTTCAAGGAGACAATTTCAAGAACACCCAAACACCTACTTGAACTTCAAGGTCCTTCTTGCGGACATCTGAATAACTCTACTGCCTACTTTGAACTGCTTTAAGTCTAACTCTGACCATTTAATCTTTCCACTTGCATCCTGAATTATTTTTTAATCTTCTCAAAGACTCTAAATCCTTCATTGAACTACCACTAACGTTTACACGTAAGTGGGTTTAGTGATACTTGCTCCAGGGTACGAGTACCCGTAGGTATGCACACTCTTTCCTGAACAATGGAAATAGCTAACTCAATTAAAGCGCATAAACTGCTATCACCATCGGGCTAAAATCTCCTAATGTCACACAACAACCTCGTCATTATGTTGATCACAAACTCGACGATAAAGCCCACTTGCTAGGAAACTAAAGTTCACGCATTCGCCATTCTTAACTCAAAATGGCTCAAACTTCACCGAACATACCGGCAGCCCTAATTCAACCTTCCACAGATTAATGGCTTAAATCCTTCGGTCGGATTCTACATTATTCAACCGCCAAAAATACCACACTTCGGAAATTCATAACCCTATCCAAAACTCATCCAAAAATTCCATAATTCACTTCCATAAACTCCCCTTAATATTCTAAATTTAAAAACATTAAAATCTCCCAACCGGCGCCAGCCCCACCGGCAGCGGCGACCGGAGGCCAATTCCGGCGACCTCCAATGCCCACCAAATTTTAACAGCATCTTCTTCTCAACTCCCTCTATAAACTCCAATTCCAAGCCTAACTAGGTCAATCGAGCAAAAACATCCTAGAAGAACCCTAGAAACTTTAAACCTTCAATTCTCCTTACCTAGCTCGAGTTAGGATGAATCCTTTTAGGGGTTTGCTGCTGGAAGGGAGAGCTTCAAGACGAGACCGGCAGCTCCGATTTTGGTGGCCGGAAAAAGAAGTTCCGGCGAGAACGCCCCCGCACACAACCGTGACTTCTCAGCGATCGTTCTCCTTCACGGCGGCGCGACACGGGCTGCCACCTATCCAAACTTGTAGAGGATGCTCCAAGCTTCAATTCGACACCAAGCACGTCTCCTTTCTTGGCCGGACAGCGGCCGGAAAGTTTCCGGGTCGGGAGAGCTCGAGAGAGAAGTCGGGAGGGAGAGGAGAAGAGAGAGAGAGGAGAAATGGGTTTGGGCCTCACCCAATCTGTCCAAAACCTATATACCCACATTTACTCCAAAATAAAACACCCCAAAAATAATACCCTAATAAAAATTACCTTTTACTAGCTAAAATTTACCATTTTTACCGTCGTCAAATTTTTCTTCTACGAATAATTCTCTGTAAATATCGTCCCTCAAAACCCCTCTAGGGACCAATTAAACCATAACTCATTGACGGAGACAGTAAAATTCTTATTAATACCAAGCTAGTAAATAAGGTAAAAATTTAAGGGTCGGGATGTGACACATGCTAAGAATATTGATCCAAACTGGGAAGAAGTAGATATAGAATTTGGTTGCATCGCTTAGACCATCATATGCTGCCATGACAAAAAGAGATTGTCCATAAAACCATAGACCTCCACCCATAACATGTTTTTGTTTCTCTGTTTTAGGGAAACGCAAAATGAAACAATCGGCTTAACTGCTAGAGCCCCTTATCTACAACCTGTTTTGCAGCTCCTATACCGTGGTTAGGGTTCCTATCACTACTTGGAGTTTCGTCTTTCATCGTTTGATGGTGAGAAGTCGTACGATCGCAACAAAGTGTGGCAAGACAATGGTGGTGCTTGCAGCACCAAAAAGAGACTTTGTCGGCGTCATGGATAGCCAAGACGGCAACAAAACGATTGGAAACCTCATCTAACATGTTTGGTGAGAGATGGCAGAGGGTGCTAAGTAGCAATTGAAAGAAAAACCCTAGGTACGAAACCTAGGGAGAAAGCAGTGCGGCTAACTTCTTTTTCCGCCATAAGATGTGTTAAACTTTCCATTATGTATTGTGATTCACAAATCTGGTGTGTCGTCACAACATTGTGATTCCGAAAATGATACATTAATTAATTGTCTACTACATTTAAATAGAGAAACACGCATGATTCTGATAATTTGCATTTACAATTTGTTATTGATAATTTTCCTTATAATTATTGATAATTTTCCTTTTGAAAACACATGATAAAAACATGACACACGCTGTACAAGTCTGGTTTGGAAATCACAAATTATATTTTTCAATCATGTGGGTGGTGCATTAGTGACCACATTGGCCAAACTTTCCTTCCATTTGATTGTCATCTGTATCTCTCTCAATTGCTTTATATAGAGCGAGGTTATGTGCAATCATAACTTTGATCCTTATTTCAATCACATGATATACCTTTCTCCTGTAACTGCTCTGCTTTGGTCTGGGAAGAAGATATATAGGTTACTTCGTTACTACATGAATTCCACTTTACTATTTAAACAGGAGTAATAAGTCGTTTCTTGCTAACGCTTCCCTCGTCAAGAAGATCAGTGATTGGTATTTTAGCTTTTGAGGCGCTACATCTAGTTTCGCCTTCTCCATGCTTGATCCATATGTTAAATCTTTATCTCTCCAGGTACGTTTCAATTTTTCATTACAATTAAATTCAATTTACTTCCCTGAGGTTTTGGAGTAATTTCATTTCAGTCCGTATTATCTCAATTTTAAAAAATTTACCACCTGAATTTTTCAAAATTAACGTTGATTCTTGGCAAATGAGCACGAATTATGAAAATTAGAAAATTTAGGGGGTTAAATTTTTTAAATTGAGAGAATATAGATTGAAATGAAGTTAACCCCAAACCTCAAGGGGGTAAAATGAATTTAACCCTTATCCTTAACTATTTCTCGCTTTATTTTTGTTCTAATAATCTCGATTAAAACATAAAATTATCTTGTCCTTACTCAAGGCCAGTATATATTACTAAGGACCTTGCTAAATCATAAGATAATAATTTTTCATAATATCCTTAAGGTTCTAGTTAATATATAAAGTAATAATTAATGAAAGAAATTAATAAATTATACTAAATATTTTTTAATATTTTTAATAAAAGCACAAAGAAATAGTATATAAAAATTATAAATACACATTAAGAACCTCTAACATCTACTGTCAACTTAACTACTTCGAAAAATATTTCTTTACTTTTTATGTCTTAACCAAATTGAAAATCTTGCATTTGGGTCGGTCCTAGGCTCGGACCAAGAATTTTCAATTCAAGCTCGGCCGATTCGAGCTTTATCGGCCTTTTAGGGTTAGGCTTTCAGTCCTGCTCATCCAAATTCCCAATATAAATATTGAATCAAGATTCTCGTATGAAATAGATGGGGTAGCTCTTGGCCTGGATTTCAGGCAAAGGTTTCCTTCTATTTTTTCTATGATTTAAACTCACAACTTGCGCTAGATTTTCTACATTCACTTAAAATTGTTTTTAGTTACATCTTTAGAGAAAGCAAACTTTGTGACGAATGCTTTTTACTAGTTGGCCGGTCATCTATCTCCAAGTGTTGAAGCTTCTCTGAACATTGACCTCTTTAGGTCCATTTGTGCTAGAGGAGACCTTGTCTCTTTTTTCTTTCTCTTTTAGGGAAAATGGAGTCAAGCTCCATTCATTTACCGTACAAGGTCAAGCTATGAGAATGTCCAAAGACAACCCCATATACAAATATGTTACTCAAGCTAAAGTCTACAAATAAAAAAAACCTACAAAGCTAACCCAAAAAAACTAATATTCAAGCGAACTTATTTAAACCAAGAAAGCAAATAACCTACATTACTAATTCAAAGTACCCCAGCTTAATAAACCCGAGGCCTAGAGACCATTTCGGTGTACCTTTCTAACAAAAGAAGGGGCCAGTCTCTTCAAAATAATGATGTAGGGATCTGTCCCATTCTGGAAGTGGGACTACTTTCCACTCAGGCCTGTTCCAACATCCCAGACCCAAAGTGGTCCAACAACACCCCTATCCCCTAGGTCCTCTTCCATCCCAACAAGCAACCAAGCTGTCAGTCTAGCAAAAACCAGGCCCGACCCACCATCAGTCCACCCTAGAATCTTAGGGTTTCTCGCCACCAAGACAAGAGCTACGTCGTCAAACATGCTCCGACTCCAACCACCATCACCTCCTTCAGCTCCACTTCCTAGCCCAGATTAGCTTCCCTTAGGCCCAATCCCGGATTACCATCCATTGTGGCCTCCTCCAACAAAACAAGTCGATGTACACCGATAAGGCTCCATGTGCAATTCCTACCGCCTTCCAGCCTCCACTGGTCTGCCCAAAATTCAAATGCAACCACCCAGCAGTGCATGCGGTAATACAGATACCTCCGGCGACCTTTGTTTCCAGCCACAGCCAAACCCAATGGCCACCAAGCCTGCATCTCCATCATCAAGGACAACCACTGATTTGCCCAGCAAGACTAGATCAGCTCCTTCTAGCAATTCGACTTTGATCTTCAAAGCCCGCTTTGTCACCCCCAAAGTAGAATCTGATGTGAAACCACAGTCGGAGAAGCCAATCCGAAGTCCCTGCATCAGAGCTGACGCCCCAACAACCATAGCATTCTTCATAGCCTTTCGCTGCCACCAACAACACGGTCTTACCGTCTCCGCCATCACGATCACCGCCTCGTCCATAGGAGATGTGCCGTCGCCATATCTCGAAAGACCTTGTCTCTTGTAGTCTTTTCTTATTGAAAAATTAATATGAACCAAAAAGAATTTAGGACTAGGTTTCTAGATTTTGAGAATCGCTCCGCATATCTTGAGGAGACCTTGTCTATCTCTTGTAGTCTTTTCTTATCGAGAAATAAATATGAACCGAAAAGAATTTAGGAAACTTTACTAAGTGTTTAGCTCTATTTGGAAAGTGACTCTATCTTGAGAAATATAAATCTAATTAAATTCAAAGTACCCAACTAAATTAATTACCATAAATCATTAATCTATATTAAAATTAAATAGAAAGCTCAGTTAGGAATATATCTTTTAATTTTCTGTATTTATTAGATTCAATCATTACCACACTGTCACTTATTGACACTATTAACCTCGGCCAACCTGGTGATTAATATGTGTCAGTAGAATTGAGCACCAAAATACTTACACATATACCTTATTTGCCAAGCACTTGAAAAAGCAAGCAATTCTTAACAAAGAAACAAATTAAACGGTCATCTTCTTGGACAACGTCTTTCTCAATCTATAGAATAAGATTTGGTTTTGTTTTCCTTCTCTGCATATATATGCAATTTTCAGCTTATTTGAGATAATTAACCATGGCACTTTCTGGGCTTAAGCAGCAACTCAAGCACCATATCCAATCCATGGTGAACGAGGTAAACAACTATTCTTCTTCATCTTCCAATTATTTTGTTATCGAATATGATATGTTTTTGGTTCGATCATAATCTCGTTCTAACATGATATAAGTCCCCATGTGGACGATGAGATCATATTGATGATTTAAGTTTGTGGGTGGAATTTGTATTGATAGATTATGATTCGCATGAAATCTCAATCATTTATAGATGTCTTTGTTTATATCTCCACGTGCAAAATATTGCACCTTGTAAGATATAAGTTTGTGTTAGTTTCAGAAAATAAATTATCGATCGTTGATAGTATGTCTCATCATTTAAAGATGTATGTTTTAAGTTGCACACATGTATGTGATACATACATGTACATGTGTGACAACAAAATCTTTTGTCTTGACGATAACGTGGTTCCTTTTTGGGCATAACCGTAGTTCTGGTAGATGTAATTACTCCATTTATAGGCTTATCAAGTTTGAGTCGTAATTTAAAGTCGATGTCATATTAATTAGGTTCAATATTATGTGTACAGGAATCCCTATGTGTACAACAAACATAGCTAATAAATTTTGTGTGAATGTGGTAAAATTGGTTCAATTAAATTGTATTTTAGTCATATATGTTAGATGTAAAATGTTGAATATCTCAATTAATCTTTTGAGTCCACTAGTTGCATAAATGAAATCAATTAAGTGTGTGCTCGTTTATGCTAGTATGTTGTTTTGAGTTTTCCTTTGGTGAAGGCTAGCTGGACTGAGTCTTTATGGCCTGAGTACTGTCTAAATTTGAATCAAGAACAGTTTTTGGATCTCTCGGTTGCCACTTTTTAATCAAGATCACACTTGTTGTGGTTCGTGCTTTGAGAATTCAATTGGTTGATTTACTTTTGATTGTTATGGACCTAGATGCAACTATGTGTTTAGTAGTCATAAGGGATAATTTTTTTGTCAACCTTTATCAGTGTTTAAGTCATTTTACTATTTGCTGAGTATTATAAATGATTGACATTTTGATTAAAAAAATCATTAGGTGTGCAAATTGTATATAAAGCTCTGATCCTCTAGTGTAGTAATTTTTCCAGTTTGACGCATCTCCGGTACAATATAGAAAGAGCTTGTGTTGCCCTTGTTGGTAAAGTGAGAGACTAATTTTCGCATAGCCCATAGATGTTGGAAGTTACGAATTTATGAGTTTTATGATTTGAATAATTATAATATACTGTGGACCGTATTAATAGTCTATAGTACTTCTCAGCAGTGTAGTGAAATATTGCTTCTTTCCAATTTTAACAATAGTTACTAAGCAATTTCTGTCTTCAGGGAATTTTAGTTGAACAACAGTTTGCTCAAGTTCAAGAGCTGAAAAATTCGGAAAATCCTAAATTTCTTGCCCAAGTGCTCAACGATTTCTGTGACGGAGCAGAGTCAAGTATAGCCAATTTGAATAAGCTTCTGTAATCTCTTAACCTCCAGATGCTATCTTATTCATAGGTTATACATTTGTGCAGAACTTTACCCCCCTATCCAACTTTAAATTTGCTCATTATTTCAGTTTGTCACATATTGCAGAGGTGAAGAACATGTTGAATTTGATAAGTTAAATGCTAGCATTCACCAATTAAAAGGAAGCAGCTCCACGTAAGTTAATGCTTCAATTGTTTTGCATGAATTTTAATAGTGATATATGCCAAGATTGCTTGATTTCCCAGAATTTTGTTTCGTATTAATGTTGGTAGAAGTTCAAGAGCATTATGCAACTCTAGGACTATCACTCAACTTTTTTCTCTATTTGGTTCTCCAGCATTGGAGCATATCAAATGCGCCTTGCTACTGTTGATCTTATTAAAGCTGTTGATGAACAAAACAAGGAAAGGTAAGAACTCAAATGAGCATTTCTCATTCTCTGTCTTTTTTTTTTTTTTTTAAGATAAGGGCTAGAAAGACAGCCCTCACGCCGTTACTATTAATGAAACTGCAGAATACAAGGGGAGACATTGAACTTAAACCCCATAGTGTAAGAAAATTCTAAAATAATATCATGAGAACTTACATCACCTAAATTCTCTGCTTTTATATGAGAGAAATTTTACAATATGTTAAAACATGACATGACATACATATAATTTCCACTTGCATACTTTTCAATATTTTTTTTTTCTCTTGTTACATACTTTCCTCTGATGAGGACTTTATATACCTTAGTTGAGACTATTTTCTAGTAACCACATGAGTCCAAAAAGTGGTAAATATTACGTACTGAAATAGGACATGTATGAGAAATGTTAACATACCTCAACTTACCCTCTATATAAACTATATTTTTGTAATTCTGGTTTCTATTACTTTCATGCTCTCCTTTTCATTTATGAACAATAAGTGCTGATTGTTATATATCCTCACAGGTCCTTGGAGGCCTTGAAAAAAGTTACAGCTGAGTACCTGAGAATACAGTACAAATTGCAAACCATTATTCAGGTAATACATAATACTTAACAATCTCTTTACTTTACTAAATGAAAAGATGGTTTTGTGTCCTTATTCTTGTAGCAATTTCTCTCAAAGTTTAGCTATGTAGAATCATAAAATGGTTTGCATTCTGTTGGATGTGCTTGCATCAAATTCATTCTCTATAAGCATTAATGACTTGTTCTTGAACATCTGGCTTGTGCAGCTGGAGAACAAGATATATGATATTGAATCCAAACCTGCAATGAATGATGGTAATTGTGCAGCAGGGCCTTCAAATTCTAAACATATCTGAAGAATTGTATCCAGTATTGTTCTGAAATTCTGAGAGTGCCAAGATTAGACCAAATGAATTCACCAAAAGTTCTTCTATAAAACTACCAAACTTGGTTTTTGTTAGTTTTTTCTTTCTTTCTGGAATCTGACTGAATGATTGGTTGCTCTTGTTGTTGAATATTGATTTTTTGATGATGACGGACATTTGTAGCACTGAAGCTTTAGGGCATTCGTTACCATTCCAACATTAAAAACATCTGGGTTAACCAAACTATCCCTTCCACAACATTTACTGATTGCACGGCCTACGTCTTTGCAGAGCATTATGTTCAACATGCTATCAGCAAAAAATGATGAATACTTTTATTAGTTGCTAGAAGAGATGCTAATTTTCAAATTTTGCTTCACACTCCCGACTAGGAATGAGATGGTAACGAGAGAGATAGACACAACAATGTACGCCCATGGCATCTAAAGAACGGGTGCTGACATTTGTGAAGCCAACGAGTGTTACACTTCACAAAGGCTGACTTTTGATATCATAGTGGATCAAACAGAACCAGAACCAGTAGTGACCATGAAACATGATATTGACGACAAGATATAACTAAGATAAGGAAATACCACTCTAAAAGTTGACAGGAAACTGATCAGATACATGATTATTCCACATTCGCTAAAACATCCATTAGGCAAAGTGTATAAAACTAAGTGATCATATGTTCAATCACCAGAGGTCAAATCACCATGGTTGATATCTGAGGTGGAAATGGATGTAGGTGATGTGAGGCCAGATGTAGGCGAAGCGAGACCAGCAAACCTCCTGTAGGATGGTGTTGGGGGTGATCTTGGAGATAGATTGACAAACTCCAAAGCCTGCATTCTCAGTTCTACTGGATAATCAGCAACACAACCAATTCTTGGTCCAGCTCCCGTTGACCACTTGAGGGATAGTTGATGCCCAAGTTGGTATGATTTGGCTTGCTTCTTGGAGTTGATCCTCTGCAGTATCTTGTTCTGAGGTACTTCAGCTCTTGGACTCTGAAGACCGCCAGATAAAGTTCTTTGGTAATTAGCTTTGGTCTCGGGACCATCAGTGGATTCCAAGACTTGGGTGTTTTCCGCTTCTTCTGGTATCTCAGGTTCAGTAGGAGCTTCAGAGTTGGTTGGAAATTTAAATGTAGTCCCACCTTTATTAGACTTGCCATCATACTTTTCTGAATCTTCATTTGCCTTGCGTATCTTGAAAAAAAGAAGGTTGAAAGATACCATCAGCCAAATGCTGGTTAATGAGTCTTAAAAATGAAACAACAATATTCTCCATGAATTAGCAGAAAAGCCTCAGTTTCACAATTACCTCAACTTCATCAAGGTTCACGCCATTTTCCTTGAGAAATGATAAGAAGCTATCAAGACGGTCATCAGTGGGTCGATAATGTCCACTATATGCAGAAATTGACTGCAAACACAATGCCATAAGGATCAGATACTAATCATACTATAGACCAAAATATTACTTGTGCATGCTAACATTCTTCTATTTGTATAGAGATGGAAGATAGCTGCTGAAAAACTGTACCTTCAGAATTCCATGCTCTACCGCTAGCCTTCCGGCAGCTATTGTCACTCCTCCAGCCAAGAAGCTAGAATGATGGAAAACTCCTTTCTTTTTCTGGAAATAACAAAATACGCATCAGTTGTTTTGAAATAAACCAAGGACTCGTTTAAATATGGTCATATGAAAATGAAATATTCTTAATTCAACTCTTACTTCACCAGCATAGAGTTTCTTAGTGGTGCTCATAACAAAGATCCACTTGGCTTTCGATCCCTCATTTGTATCCAGTAGCTCTCCAGTTTGTGAGTGAATAATTTGCCCATCAGCAACAACATACTCGTAATGTATTCTCTCGTGCTAAACTCAACAACCACAACCACAAGCATACAAAACAAAGTTCAATAGAATGAAAAAAAAAATTGCATATCAGGATAAGCATAACATGGGGTAAAATTTGAAAGTCATGAAAGAAAACAAATGTATAGCACATAAGAGGCAATAATCGAAAACTATAACGAGTACAGAAGCACCTACAGGTCCAAGATATCTAATGCATTGTTGTCGAAGCTCTGATCTTGGGCACTTCTTGAGATCAAGCTCTTTACCTTCTCCTACATCCAACCTGCACATAAAGCAAGGAACATTCAGCAACTGCCTCAACTTATTTCTTTTCCTTCCTGAAAGTTCTGACTAAATAACAAGCCACTATTAACAGTCCAAGAAACAGATAAGATACTTTCCTCCATAAAAATAATTGAAGTCTCAACTTTTGGTTCATTCAGAGCTTTTACATCTTTCAGCTAAAGGAGTTCATGCATAAAGCAAAAGCTTTTAGTTTTAGCTTACAGACATAAAACAGGAAATGGTAATAATTGCTTACCAGTAAAAAAATGGCTGACCAGCATCTGCTTTACACCATTCTTCATAATACACATGCAAGCTATGCCCATACCTGTGTCTTGGATCAATCTACAAAACCCAAAATCTCATTCAGCAAAAACACATAGAAAAAAAAACAAAATACTGGAAAAAAAAATTTGAAAATAGACAAAAATATTTACAGCTTCAATCCAGTGCTGAAAAGCCAGTTGTTGTGCTTTGGCATCTTTAGACAACCCCTTTCCCACCTGCCAGAAAAGACCAAAATTTTACCTCAGAATTTAACCCCCAAAATTCAACCCACAATTTCTATTATTTTTCTGATCCAAACCCAGTTAATTCTTTGTGAAATAAAAACCAATACCTTAGAGGCATTCAAGCTAAAACGCTTCCAGCGTGAAGCCACAGACTCGGGCTTCAAGAAATTAAAGAAAGAAATGGTGCTGTGATTCAGTCTCGCATAGTCTATCGCTTGCCACCTGTAATACAATAATTTGTTACACTCGTTAGTTCACTTCAAATCAAAATCAAAAATTGACCAAAACCAGGAACCACAGAAATGTGGTGAACTCACCACAGCTCTTCAGCGACGACGGCAGAGTCAGCCAGCCTGCGCCGGGTGCGGTAACTCCTGTAGACCTTCTGGAGCTTCACGGCCGCTTTGGACTCGGACCCTTCTCCCCCAAGCGCGTCCGCCTCACTCGCCTTGGGACTCACGGCCTCGCATTTGGGGGACAACTCGGAGGTGGGGAAGTCGCGGGAGTGGAGGACGCCGTTGGGGGAGTAGGAGAATGGAGATGGAGGCTTTGACTGGAGGGTGGCGAAACCCGAGAGGCTCTGAGTATGAACCTCCATTTCGGAGCACAGAATGGTTTTCTGGGTTTGAAGAGAAAGTCCACGGTAGAGAAGAGAAGAAGAGTTGGGAGTGTGAGAGGTGAGAAGAAGCCAGGTATAAATATAGTGGGGTGGTTTTACCGGGAAACCTACCTGTCAGCTTTTAATATTGGAGAGAGTGTGGGACACGCGCCTTTGGAGAGTACAGATTGGTTTTGGCTACGTTTATTATACAGTTTATACTCACTGTGGAGTAAGAGTGCGAGACTGAAGAGGGAAACAGGAATGTGGGTGATGGAATTGTTGGTTGTAACAGAGAGAATGTGGGGAAGGAGCTTTGAAGGTTCTGAGGGAAGAGGGTGATTCACGTGGTTCGTTTTTTAAGTGTGCTGAAAATGTTTTAGATCTGGGCTTGTTGCAATTCCACCCTCCGGCGAAAGGATGGAGGATGGTGGAGTCACTAGAGTGGTACGGCAACCTATTTATAGATATTGGCCCATGCCAAATTTATAGATGAAACTCGTCATGTTTGTTAGCCAAATAATAATAATAATCGTAAATGTTACGGGTTTAGGGTTTAAGCATCACATCATTGAGGTTGGAGGTGGTCATGGCCCTATATGTAATTGGCTATATGTTTAATGAGTTTGAGAAAAAATTCATGTGTCGGCCCTCTCAAACATAGTTTTGTAGTTCTGTCATTGATTTACTTGATTTGTGATTGTGTTAAAAATCAATCAACATCTACCTACACTAGTGTTTAATGCATGTTGATTCACATAACGGTTGATTATGAGTCATTGTCTATTGAGAAGTTGGTGGTATAATATACATGGAGTCTAGACCTACATTTGTTGTCAAAGGCCAAGGCTTTTGTATATGAGCGCTTACATGTATGTTGGTAAATCCAACATATCTATCGTTGGTATCCTTTCTTTTTTTTTTTTTTTT
>NC_020496.1:12849246-12854570 GCF_000184155.1 Fragaria vesca subsp. vesca
ACATATAAAACCATACGGCAATTTCATTGATACTCAAGTTAGAATGGCACGGATACATGTCTTCCCTTGCCAAACATTTGGGCAAATTAAGGACGTGGCATGCTAGCACCATTCATTACAAAGATTTTTTTTCACTTATTTCTAGCATAAAAGCAAGAAATATAAGACACACAAAGCTTAAGTTCCTAACAAAAGGAATTACTGGACATAAAATAGCTAAAAAACTACTTTAAACCTTGGAGGCCCAAAATTGAAAGTCAACCTTGGACCTAAACAGCCCTCCATAGACTTGACAAGAGCTAACCCGAGCCCATCAGCCTTGGCCAAGCCCAGATCCAACATCCAATCTTCATCGGTGACCTACGCTCCACACCTGCACACCCACGTCGGCGTGCCTGCAAACTCGAAGGGAAAAAAAGCACGCCGTTGTCGATTGAGGTCCCACAGCGCCATTAATCCCCGAGTTGAATCGAAAAACCGAATCTGAAACTAGAATCAAGCATCAAGGTCTCTGATCAGATCTCTCATCCGATCGTTTTGGAGGTGTTTGCATCAAAATCCCCGTCCGGCAGCAAACCACAAGGCGTCGGCGTGGCCAAAAGCCCAAAACCTCACCTGCGTTCGCCGCTGGACGAAGCTAGTTGTGAAGAAAAGCCTCGCCTGTCGGCCTCCTTTTTGTGTTTGTCCTCTCAAACTCTGTAGTCCCACACACTCATTATCGTTGGTATCCATGTTCGGCATATATGATGAAATAATAAAACAAAATTAAGGACTTTTAGTTTTAGATGTACGAGTTTAATACATACTATATGGTGAAGAAATTTATATGTTTGATATATGTCATTCAAAATTAAGGAGAAGACTCATTACAAGAAAAAGGAAAAATAACTTTGGATTTTTTAACATAATTCCACTAAGAAGGGTCTCTTATTCTGTTAAAATTATCATATAGTTTGGATGGTTCATCTACAAAAATTTATTCTCAGTTCAATTCTCTTCACGTTGAACCTATAGCATTTACAATATTGACCAGACTAGCTAACTAATAAGCTACGCCTCACCGATTTCTTAATTTGATTCTTTGTGAGCACGGTTTATAGTTTGATTTTGTTTTAAACTAAATAGATCGTCAAATCAAACCATTTTTTTAATCAGTTAAACAACTCAAATGTCACAACAGATTTTTTATGAGTTGAAGTCCCGACCTTCGAAGAGAAGAGTTAGACCAAACTGTACTGGACTCAAATCGTACCATTTAAACACAACAATTTCACCTAAATTCGTTTATTCACCAAATTACAATTTCCAAAAGGTGCTACTAAAAGAAAGAAACAGAAAAAGATGTGGTCATGTGAGAGAGAGTGAGTAGACGCGCCACCCGTGCACCTCAGATAGTGAGGGTGACGATGCATCTGACGCTGCCATCATGCGGGCCCATTCCGGCTACGCGTTTGTGATACGCGCGAGTTAGCAAAGGACAGAAGATCTGTACTGTGTCGCCGTGGTCGTCGTTTAATAATAAGCAAATGCAGCAAAGACTCTGACGTCGTCGTTTGGTATCTAACCCAAACTACAAATCTAATGCTGGGTTTGGTGATTCTGTGTCCCTCTGGTATAACTTGGTCGTGCCACCGTATACGACCATTCTCTACTAAATTAGAATACTTGGTCCTGGTCTTCGTCTCCGCCCCACAATTTGTATAATCATTCAATGAATTTGTTGCCCAAGAAACAAAAAAACCAAAACAAAAATAGCTCAACACCTTAATTTTCTTTTCTTTTAAAAAAAACATGAAGAATTAGTATTAAATTAACCGAAACGAGAAACAGCAAAGGCCTTAAGATCAGTAGGAAAATAGCACAACATACTATATTTTCATGTTTCATACATATTTTCTACTTGAAAATATATGTATGTGCGTGGTGTTGGTGTTATTGTTTTTCAGATTTTAAGCACTTCGGTGTTTCTTGCAAACCATGAATCTCATTTTGAATAAGAGTGCGGCTATTGAGACCTCCAATTTTGCTCGGTATACCTCTCATTCTATTTACATCTCTATTTAGAAATTAATTATCACATTTATATATACTTGTGACTTTTCTTCTAAATTCTTGTTCATACTTAGTAGTATGCAAGTCATGCCACATAGTGCTGGTGAATAGAAACACATGTTTGAGCTTGACTACAAAGTCATGCTTCATTCCCCTTCTAATTCTCTTAGTTTTGGGTCAATTTAAGAAATTGTTTACACCTTTTTCAAAGTGCCTGTAAATTTTTTATAATATAATCAAACAAGACAAGGGGGGTTCCATAAAAAATAAAAATAAAAGATTGATTCATTGTTTCATTATTATTTTGTTCAAGATACAATTTGATGAAGTAATATGAGAATAAAGTAACCTGCTCTGATACTATGGTTATATTATTTTTTCATCAAGAATCTGAACTATAAGGGTGCAGAAGGCCATCAAATACATCAACAATCTCAAACATTTAAGATTTAGAACCAGAGTTTACCAGCCAAGCAAATGGCCTACTTGCAGTTATGTTTATCACCTGAGAATCCGAGATGAGAAGCTTGGAGAGCATATTTTGATGAGATACAAATTCAAGATGGAATATTTTCAATGACGGGCTTTCGATGGTGATGCTCTAGCCCCATTAACAAATTTGAACCGCAATTCTGTAAGATGTAAGCTGAAGAGCCATTTCCAAACCTCTTCTGATATGACAACTTCCTTCAAATGCAGACGCTGGCCGGAGATTGGAGGGAACAACCAAAGCGGGAAGCCTAAGAGTCTTGTTGCTCAAGTCCATCTTTAGAGTCTTCAAAGTTGAACAATCAAGGAGGTCATATGGCAACTCAAATGCCGAGCCATTATTGATAGAGAAAACTAGCTCAAGATCTTCGATATTGCAGCTAACTGCAGTGATAATCCATGTGGCTATTCGAAATTGCTTGTCGGAGCTATTTCTTTTTTACTTCATTTGAATGGTGGGACCATCTTCGAAATAAAATAAAATACGTAAATGAGAAACAAATCAGACGAAAAAAAAGAGAAATGAATATTTTAACCTATGAATATCGATCTATCTCATTCTTACCGAAACCCAGTCATGCTTGGAAGGCGGAAAGCTAGGTTTTTCTGGTTGATTACACGTCTTCCAAATCAACAGCGCGGTATGGTTATCGGCTTCTACATTACCATTTTTGATAATCGAAATTTGCTCTTGTATCACTTCAAGTCTTCAGCTGCTTTTTATCTTCAACCCCAATAAACAAAAAATTAAAAATTATTAGAGGCTACATGATGTATATTTTTAATTAACTTGAAAAGAATATAATTAAGAACTAAATGGGCTAACTAGCTTACCATCCTTCAAGAGAAGCATGCAGTGAGGCAGATCATGATCTCTATCAAATGCCTGAATTCTACACAACTCTTCCTCATGCTTCTGCAGGTAAGTTTCTAGCTTCGTCAATTTTCCGGAAGCATTGTTAATTTGAGCAAGGTCAGTAAGTAAGTTGTTTAGGGATTTGGGAACCTAGGAGGGATGAATACTCAATTAGTGTCAGTTATATATCAGTAGTATATGATGGTTTGTCCATTTTTTTGTTTATCACACAAGATTGATCGATTGATGATTAGAGACCGGTAACCTCTGCAAAAAAAACTCAGCAAAGACCCTGAATATAGTGAAAAGAGGTGTGGAGATATGAAGCAATGTTTGGAGCGTTATATAAAAAACAAAGAGCAGAGGAAGTGATAAAGACCAGAATCCAACAAAATTCAAGATTGCACTTAAAAAAAAAAGTGTATTTAAGAATAAATGTCGTTAAGAAAATATTGTATTACATTTCTCTTAAATTCTCGACTAAGGTTTTTAAAATTTTTGTTTTAGATCTCTTTATATTTTGTCATATCTAATAGCTGCATGTTAGGTTGTTTATGTATTGTTGTATTTTTGTTTTAGACCAACTAGGGCTTTCTACGAGTGGCTTAATTTTGTCATAGTCTTCTCAGAATCTTAGGTAAGGTACGTTATTTTTAAGTAACTTTTACTATTTAATGCATTGACGTCCCCTTTCAAGAAAAAATGAAAATTAAATAAATGTCAATATTGTTATAATTTTAGAAAAGTTATAAAGACAAATTAATGTTGTTATAACCTAAACAGCTAAATCTCACAAATCATGCAAAAGGAAAAACAAAGTTCAGAAAAACTTTTATATATATATATATATATAAACAGTCTCATTCCAGAAAGGGATCCCTCTTTGAAATTAAAGTGCGGGACTCTTTATTTTCGTTTATTTTCAGGTCGTATTTCCATATCTCAACCGTACAATGTCTAAAACACAGTGTGTAGATCATTCCTGCAAAGTTTCATCAAATTTGAAGATCATCTGATCATTTGAGTTTCCACATCTCTCTCACATCTTCATACTTTTTCATTCATGTACTTTTTTACAGATTTCTTATCTGACATGGTTTTCCCTTCCTACTACTACCATAGATTTCTTAATGTGACTCCTTCGGTTCACATCTATGGTTAGACTTTGGTATAACATTTCTGCACATCTCGGATATAGACTAGATTATGGTTCTATGTATAAAATTTAATTATAATATATATACCTTATTTGTATTTAAGATAAAAGAGAATTTATGAGAGGTGTATTATATTTGGATTTATACAGACTTATTTCAATCAACGTACTTTTCAAAAATTGTATAGACTCTTTGAGAAGTTTATACGCTTTCACTGATTTCTTAAAACCATCGATTTTTAAATATCACAGACTTTTACTTATTTATGAAATCTACATATTTCATATTAATGACTTATGTAGATTTCTCAATATTTACAGAGTTACAAGAAATGAAAAAAAAAACAAAGATGCAATGACACATAATGACACCGATTATAAGTTTATAGCTCATCGATCTATTTTCAATGCGAGTACGGCTATTGGGACCTCCAAATTTGCTCACTAGACCTCACTCTATTATGAATTATTAAATGACATATATATCCTCATACACAATGACTATTAAGGACAATAATTATACAAAATGAAATATTATATTTATTTTCTCTAGACTTTCTAATTCAATAATAATTGATTACATTCTTTATTATTTTCCTTATATATTTTCATTTTCTAATTTATTTTTATTAAAGCATATATATATATGTAACTACATATATATATAGTTCATACGAGCTAAAACAATGATCAAATATCGATCATGTGACATAAAATTTTGTATTATCATACATGTTGAACGCATATATTTGCAAGGTGCGTAAATATTTT
>NC_020496.1:12854846-12872673 GCF_000184155.1 Fragaria vesca subsp. vesca
AAAAAAAAAAAAAGAAATGAGAGGTCTGTTGAGTGAATAATAGGTAAAGTAAGTAATTAATTGAAATATATGTCAATAAATAACTAAGGTTATGTTAGGAATTTGAAATGAGATGTAGTGAGAAAATGCTTATATTAAAAAGTAAAAGGGATGTGTAGAGAGAATGAGAGGTATATTGAGCAAATTTAAAGGTCTCAATAGCCGCACTCTTTCAATACATTCAGTTGTAATATTGGATTGAGATACATAAACATAGATAACGAAAAAGATTATATTAATTTAAGTTACCAACACGCATACTTGTACGTAAACCAAAGACTACTAAACACATGTTCTAAAGTGTGACATTAGATGTTCATAAGTTATATTCATGCACGCAAATATAATATATGATCATGTAATTCTATTATCAAGAGTTAGAATAAATTTCATTTAACAAAAATAAAAGGACTGATACAAATAGGCTGGGGCAACCGAGCAACCAAACCAATAGTCATGAAAACATAACCACTACATGTGGTCGAGTTGGTAAGGGCCTTGGTGTTCATACCCAGGTTCGAATCCCACCGACGTTAATTAGAGTTAAATCCTAATTTATTCTTGGTGGCCAGGGAGAGGAAGCGTTCTGACATGATCCCTTGATGTGGATTAATTTCTGGGCTTAAAAACCCTTTGTGGATACCATCGTTGATACCTAAAAGAAAAAAAAGTCGTGGAGACATCATCTAATTAAGAAAAGCGAAAATGATCGATCTCTATTATTACAAAGATCATGTCACTAAGTCCCCCCAAATTAGATCTTTTGTAGAAAGAGATTTGTGAATTGATTACCCTCCTATATGAATTATGTCGTAATTCAATAAAAAAAAAATAAAAATAAATAAAAACCTACTTATCCAATTTTTCTGATCTAGACGTCCTATGAGATACACAATGGTACGGAATTTATAGTTTAGTCTCGCACATTCAAGTACGTTATTAGATTGATCAGCTAGTCCCCAAATAAGCAAAGTTACGCCGGAGGCCGGAGCTGCTAATGCAACCTCTAAGCTCGATCGTTTTTCTTTCTACAAGCAAGCTAGTGTTCCAATTATCCGGTGCACGTTTTCCAGTCTCGTTCTTGACAAAGTTCTTTAATTAAACTTAGCTAGCTAGCTGTTGAATGACTAGTTATTTGGAAGTGTTTCTGTTTGCCATCTTTTCAAATCTGGATGCTGCTAACATCACTACAGCAGTGCTTCTTCAAATCCTGATCGAAAAATGACTTGTTAAAACCAAAAGTTCGATAGTGATATCGCTATCGTGATGCAACAACCGAGCCACAAACCAAACCATATATCAAGTGATATCGCATCACAATATATAAGTAGTTATACATGGTGGAGTAGAATTGTATTCTAATGATCTAGCAGCTAGCTAGCTTTGGTTGGTGATTGGTTTTCTTGAGACATGTAGAGGAAGTAGTAGTGCTGTAGTGGATCGAGTTCTGGACTCTGGAGCAATGGAGCTTGAAGTTCTTGTCCATTTGACATTATCAATATGCCGCGTCAAATTAACAATATTGTGCTTCTTTCTTTCTATCTAATTCTGGGTGGATGCAGCACTACATACATAGCATGCAACACACGAATCTTGAAGAAAAACAAACAAACCACTAGTCCTAGTTGTTCTATACTTGTTTCCCTCCACTTTTCTTTCTTTACTAGCTCAATAATTAATATCAAAATCCGATCGTTGAATTTGACTCCCTCAGCTTACTACAACTTTCTTTTTGAAATTCTAATAAAATTAGGGTAATCTAAATACATGTTGGTTGCTCGATCATTCTAATATCCAAATTTAGAAAGTAAATTTACCGTTCACCTCTAACTTATCAATCATCTAAATTAGTGTCACATGTCTCTTTAAAACATGTTATAGGTATACGATAAATTTGCATTCGTAGATCTTAATGTTAAGTTTGCACATCTCCTTACTTTTTATTCGACCAATTGAAATAGATCATTATCTCATCTCCGAGAACCTTCCCGAGTACCCATTAGTTGAAAATAACATGTGCGTCTCAATTTAATTAGCCACTACAATGGAATGGTAATTTGGACTCGATCATGACAAATAATAGTAGTACTATTCTATCTGCATTGTCGTCCTAAAGTTGAAAAAGGTATGAATATTTTCATTTCAGTAGGTACTACAATTAATTCTATTTCTATATATGTGTAATGGTTGAGGTTGAATGTCACTTTCCATAATGCATGTCTGTCTCTGCTTATGTGGGTATAGATGTCACACACCACTCCTAAATGCCAAGTCTAACACCTTTAATTTGTTTGATACATTTGTCATTTACCAATGATTAAGCTACTCGACCCTGAAACCCTTGTTGATATCATATCATATATAAATGAGAAGTAGTCGCAACTCGCAAGACATGCAAGTTTTTGTTGGGAGATTATTCAAAGGTTTAGTCTCCTCCTCATTGTAGGAGATGCTCGATGATCAAAAAGCGAAGTTGTTGAATTGGAAAGCACCGTAGGTTTCCACTTAGTTAGATGCATCTTCCATCAAATTACGTACATTATATGAGATCGATGTATAACCTACATACATGCAAAACATAAAACAAAGCAAAACTATCTGCTATACAAACTTACACAATTGAAAATGGAACTCTATCACCATAATATATATACAAGTGATACCCTCGAATGATTGTACTTAGCACACTCGTACATCAGGTGCACAATAAGTTTATGGTTTCGGATAAAGATCTTGTGCTGTTGTTCTCCAAGTAGAATACCATAATCATGTAGATAACAATATTGCCCGACCCAGAAAGATGTACATTTTCTGGTTGAAGAGATTGAATTAGAGTTGGTGAGCCTAATTTGTCACATGTTCGTGTACGTGGCTTGCCTAGCCTCACAATTTGATGGAGGAAAAGTGTTAAGAACTTAGACTCTCCACATAGTATATATTCTAGACGTGCATACGTACTAATTAAGACATACATATATAGGAAAAAGAATTATCCTTTTGGCTGGCTCTATAATAATTCTATTGCATGCCATTTTCGTAACTACTACACCTTACAGAAAAAGTGAACGTTTGAAAGATAAAGAAAAGGGCGACAGAAAAAGAAAGTGGAAGGAAAGATATGGACGATTTCTATGGCCTGAGCTATCAATTCGTTTATATTTTTTTGGGTCTCCAAAGATGGCGATTCATCTCTCAACTTTATGTTTAGCACAGACAAGCTTTCTATATGAGATAATTTTCATCTTAGGATGCAATAATTTTAATCGGGAGATTGATGATATTTCAAGAACCTAAAGATACATCATCACACCACTAAGACCTCGTTTGGTTTGTGGAAAGATGTTCTTTTCCTGCGTTTGAGGACACTGAAAGAAAGGAAATACTTTTTGAAGGTTAGGAAAATGTTTGGGAAAGTGGTTTTATCCAATATCTATATGAACTATTTTTCCATCTTCTTTCCTTGTATTTATTATTCATAATATATTATTTTATTATTTTAATTAACAATTTTCTAGATGATTTTCTTTGTGTTACCAAATATCGGAATGGAAAGTCATCGGTAAATTTCATTTCTCTTTTCGTGGGAGAGATGAGGAATTACTTTCATTTTCGCGAACCAAACAAAGCTTCATTGTTGGACGATACAAGTCTATGTACCTAAGATCTAAATATCTACTCCTTTCACACACAAAAAAAAAATACTAAATATCTACTATGAGCAACCCATGAGCAACTCCAATAAACGAGTCAAATCCACGTGTATAGCTAGCCACACATGGAATTAACTATGAAAAAGATCAATAAAGTGCAATTAGCCTATGGAGGATCTCCCATTCACTATTCACTAACCCAGCAATGGGGCTAATCCTTGGCTCATGTGCCTGCAAGTACTTCACCAATTAGTAGTGCTCATCGACAAACTCATCTGGTGAGCATCCCCCCTATAGATGGTTGCAATCGCATGACCAATTCTGTCGATCAGCTCGTTGACTTAGATTGTGGGAATAAAATCCCTTTTACATACTCAGCTCTGTATTCACCTAGATTATGTGACTTTCACCATAATAAAGTAAAGAGTAAAACTAGATATGCGGTTGTTGAGAGGTGGATAATGAGCTTATCTTCAGATTCGGTTACTACGGTTACGGGGGGCTGGGTAAGGAAATGACACAAATACCCATCCAATTTTAGAGAGTTAACTCTGTCATGGACAACATGCACGAATATTGGATCACAGGATGATGATTGAGATACTGTTTGATAGTTTCGGAAATTGAGGTACTAATATTTAGAACAGCCTATACTTGGTTTTCCTCTAACAAATATACACCAGGATTAATCAAATTAAATACAACGTGATGAAACTTCAAGGCACTTATATGACAACTCAAGCTATGAAGTATGAACAAAAGAAAGACTCAAGGAGCCCGGATCAAAGCCATTTAACACTTGCTAATCCATATTTAGGAAAATGGAGCATAGCTCATGCATCTCCTTTTCATCTTGAATTGTAACCTCCCACGGCACATGTCCAATAAAAGATGGGCCAACATAGTAAAGAACTACAGAAAACTGATCCGGCCCGAACCCGGACCCGAAACCCGCGAAGTCCAATTAGAAACCCTAAAGGCTTCCTAGGAAAGAAAACCCTAGCAGCTCCACATAAAAGCTCTATATCAGGCCTCCGTTGCTTCATTTCGCACCCGCCTGCTGCTTACACCCTTCCTTCTTCACACTCATCCAGATCCAGAGCTTCTCTCTCTCGCTCAAGTACTCTCTCTCTCTCTCTCTCTCTCTCTCTGTATATCTATAGATCTCTTTCTCTCCTTGTTCCTTTCTGTTTGATACTAACAGTTTTTGTAATTGGTGAAAACAGAGATGAAGGTGATCGCTGCTTATTTGCTGGCTGTCTTGGGCGGCAAGACCAGCCCCACTGCGGAGGACATCAAGACCATCCTTGGCGCCGGTACGTTTTCGCTTCTGTGGCTTCATTTTCTCATTTATGTGGTTAAGCTAAGTTTGTGACTTTCTGATCGATTAGTGCTCTTCATTTCTAAACTCATGCTCTTTATTCCTACTGTACCATGTGGGTTTTCAATTTTGAGACTTAGCATTAGTGTTTTTGTATTATGTGACTCTAGCATAGCGTTTTGTTTGTAATTACTTGACCTCAATCCAATGGAAACGAATTACTGACCACAATGAATTGGGTCTCGAGAAATTGGGTTGAAAAGCTATGTTGCAAGTCTCGCAAGGGTTTCTTTCTCTTAGAATCAAACGGAGTTGTTCATATACATTGTTATTATTCTGAGCACTTGGGAATCATTTTTTAGTTGATGTTATCGGTCTATGATGATGAATCAGTTGATTGCTTAGAATTGTGTCTGTAGAGGATTGGTTTCGAAATTCCAGTGCTAATACTTTTATTTGTTCACAGTTGGTGCTGAAGCTGATGAGGACAGAATTCAGCTTCTTCTGAAGGAAGTCAAGGGCAAGGACATCACTGAGCTGATTGCTTCTGGACGGGAGAAGTTGGCCTCTGTCCCATCTGGTGGCGGTGGTGCTGTTGCAGTTGCTGCCCCTGCTGGTGGCGCCGGTGGTGCTGCTCCGGCAGCAGCTGAGGCAAAGAAGGAAGAGAAGGTTGAGGAGAAAGAGGAGTCCGATGATGTAAGTTATTAAGATTTATGTTTGTGCATGTTGTAGAATATGTCCTGTCCAATACCACAGATTCATAACTAATCAGAGTTTGCATTTTTGTTATACTCGGCCTTTGCTCATGCTAAGCTATATGAAATTTGTTCAACAGTTTCCATTATAATGCAAGAGTTGTATGTGCTATTTTGCCGGTGGGTAACGTAGTGCATGTTTGTAGGATCATAGTCCAATCAATAGAGTCCTATCATTTGCCTTTGTTTTGGCTCACTGTCTGAGCTTTCCACATCTCTGCTCAGACTGCTCAGAATACCCTTATGTTTTGCATCATCAGGTTTTGAACCTTTTCTTACATTCCCTTGTGTTTCTGGTTGCAGGATATGGGCTTCAGTCTCTTTGACTAGGGTGGTTGGAGTACTTGCGTACTGAAGAACCAATTTCTTATTCAAGTTAGATATTTTTGTTTGCTGGAGTGTACTTTTTGGTTATTGTAGTAGATGATGACGCAGTTACTTTGGATTTGAATGCACTTCTCTATCTTTATTTCTTCTCAATGATAAATGACATCTCTATTTTTAGCAGCATTCCGGTAATTGCTCTTATAATTTGTTTGGTGTCATATCTTATATATGATTAGGGATGGAATCCCTGTTGAAGGGCTCTTAGCCATTCAGATATTTGATGGCGGCCTTGGTGCTGATCCCTGTTGAAGGGCTCTTAGCCATTCAGATATTTGATGGCATCCTTAGTGCTGCTGCTTTTTGTGAACCTACTAACTAGTTTAGTAGGCATTCACCCTACTCGGACTGAGCTTGTGCTACCTCCTTTCTAAATGTCTGCCTTGATCTCTGCCTTGCTCTGTTCATTTACAACATTTCTCTTTTACAAGGGGAGAAGTTGAAACTGAACGGCTGCTATGAACCCATTGTGCTTAAATCCTTACTACTTGCATCTCTTGCTCTTTTTCCTTCCCTCTTCCGCATCCCAATTAGGTGAGAAGCTTAGTTATTTGATTGTATTGTCTGCCTATAACTTATGCTTGAATAACCAAGGTTAGAGTAGTTTGTTATCGGACTAAAATCGATGCCCCGGAGCCTTGTTACACCCCACGGCGAATCTTAGATTTGTCTGCCGGGGGTCGGTGATGGAGAACATGTTTGTCAGTTTGTGCTTATAATCACAAGCAGTGAGTGGTATACCCGCCAAGAAGACCTTGGACCCAGAACCCTTGACCTGAGATGGTCGCATGTCCCGCAGGTCGTTCCCTCCCAAAGGGGAAGAGCAAATGTGTGCTGGCGGTGCTGCCATAGCAGTCATAGACGTCTGTGGAAGGCGATTATCCATCGGGTTCATCAAATTTGTTGCGTTTCTATAATTTTCTAGTTGCTTATTGGATTATGTTCTTTATCAATCTTGCTCCATTAATCTTTTGGCAAAAATGTCAACCATTATGCAGTTTCAGCGACAGTAAAAAAACAATCCATCTTTCAGATTTTTTGTTTTTGTTTTTTTTTTTTTTTTAGCGTAGTGCAAATCCATACATCTAAAAGTAAAACTATGTTGCCTTAACAAACAAAGAAAATGAAAGATAAAATGAACTGAGAGCTCCCTATGGATATATACAGACAACCAGGCATTAAACTGTGGTTTTCTTGAGCCATTCTGTTTCCGCTGGCTAGATAGTGTCAATAATCTGCGGACCCAAGTACTCGATTCCATCCATTTCTGAGTTAGGAGGCACCTCAATCTCTTCCAACCACCCATAATAATGGCCTTCCTCTTGGGTTACTGTTGCATTTGGGTAAGCAGCATAGGGATGATCTCTGTAATATGAGCAGTCCCGACCATCTTGTTTAGAATAGGGAGGGCCGAGCACGTCAAGCACTGCACAAGGAGTTATGGCGGTGAAGGCGTGGATATTGCCACCTGTTGTTGGATATAGTACTGATGTATTGCATGGGGCAGTGAATACACTATCAGCTTTCAACTTTGCCAATCTCAATTGTGAACCATCTGAATTCTTCTTGGTGGGATCATCAACCAAATCGTATGATTTGATGTGCATCTTGCCCAGTAGAAGCTTACTGAAGACAGTCATTCCGGGATGGTTATGAAGGGGGATAACACCGGTTGCTGGAATGAAGAAACAGCACAAGGAAAAGTTACTGCACTTGTATATGGTTGTATATGTTACCCTCGGAGTCCCTTTGACCCTAGTGTTAGGCTTGAAGAACTGCAAATCGTTGCTTAGCCCAACATCTTGTGGCCTAATTTTATCGAGAACGCTGCGCAGTTCCTGCACTTGATGAGGCAAAGGAAGAGTTCCATTTCCAAGGCCTTTGAAAACGTCTTTACACGAAACAAAGAGTCGTTGCAGAGCAGAATCAGAAGAAGAATGCTTAACCTTCCTGTTCTTGCTGCAGTACTTCTTTTTGCTTATAACCCTGTTTTTCATATAACCAACATGATGATGATGATGATGATGATGAAAATGATCTCTAGCCTGCTCTATCGAACCAGCAGCCTCCATTCCCATATGAATCAATGGCCAGGATAGTATTTGTTTAAATGCGAAAGAGAATGAGGAAGATGTAAAAACCGAAAAAGGAATAAACTAGAAACTGTTGAGATGAAGGAGATTGGAGAAGGAGAATAACAGAGGGATATACTCTACAGTCTACAAGGTATGGCTGTAAAGGAACAGGAGTGGGAGATTTGGTTTTGTATTGGATATAAATAGTCAAATGGGGGAAGTGGGGATGGAGACTGGAGAGCAGAACCAAAACCAGGGGCTACATTTCGGATGCAGTTTCGGGAAAAACTAAGGAAACAGAGGTAAGTGGTGCCCCATAGATTGAGTTGAAACTGGCGGTTGCCCAACCCCTGGTTTTGGAAGCCTGTCGTTTCGTAAGCTCAAAAAAAAAAAAAAAAAAAAAGAAGAAGAAAGTTTGGAAAGGCGTTTCTTATTGTTATATGGAGGGCTCAAAAACAAACAAACAAAACAATAATAAGCCGCGGTTGTAAAAGAACATATTTGTCTTCTTGTAGTATGTAGGCGGACTCTTATGTTGTGTTTGGATAAAGTAAATTTTAATTTCTATAGAAATTTTAAAATTATGAGAATTAAAATTCAATGAATTTAAATTCTATTAATTAAGAATGTCGTTATTTGGATTTCATGATATAGAGTTTTAAAATGATAAGAATTTGTATTTAGACTAACCTCAGTCAAGGGGATTGATAAATGAGACCTATTTTGTGAGGAATTCAAGTCGAGATTTTAAACTTCCAAATTCCACGATTATTTTCCCGTGGAAATTGCTAATTCCATAGGACACGAATCCAAACGGGGGAAACAATCCTAAGAAATTGAGAATTCCCTATTTTTGATTAAATTCCCAATAATTCACCCGCTTCTAAACACACCATTAAATAAATAGTGTCCCAAATTCAAAGTGTGCTCATAATGATCTAAGTCATCTACTCTCATATTGCATTCCCGATAGATATGAACTATAGCGCAATTCCTTAAATTTTACACACACTGTATAGGTATCATCTCACTCCCTTTAGCCATATTCACTACAAGAGAAGAATCAGACTCAACCAAAAATATGAGTGACATTCCGTCTTGCTATCAATTTCAAACCAATGCATAGAGCCCACAATTCAGCCACTCCTACACCAAGGTGGCAGAAAAACCACAAACCCAATCTCCATCACACTATTTTGAATTAGCCCCCTAGCTACGGAACCATTCGTAGACAATCTTGAACCATCAATTTTAAGCTTTAAAACATCACAAGGAAGAGGAGACCATTTCAAGAGAACCTGATTTCGTAAAGACTGAGCAGTAGAGGTCTTATTTGCATTAAGCCAATTTTCCAAAAAGCATTGAATTACTAACCTTGGATTGAAGGCGTTTTTTGCTAGCAGAACGAAGTTCAGTGACATTGCTAAAAATCCGACAACTAGAGGTTTATACAAGTATGGTTCCACTTCTGTAATATTTTACACAACGGGAAACACACCCAGCTGATAACATAGTCAGGCATTGAAGGATTAACCACTCTCAACAAAAGGAGTTTTATGTATTCAATCCCAAAGTACAATATTGGAATCACTCGATGAAAACCAATTTAACAATGTCTGTAAAAGCTATCTAGACTCCTGGTAACAAGCAATATCCATTTATTTTGTATCAACATCAAGTTGTTTAGATCTTACTAGCAAAAGAAAGACCTTCCTTCGCAAGCTGATCTAAACTCTCAACAGGAGGTTGGAGCTTTGCAACCTTGGCAATAGCCTGGTTTTCCTCAGGAGTGCCAGCCTCCAGAAATGCACCGATCACCTTGCCGTCTTTAATCCAGTAGGTTCCGAACTTGGGCTTTGGTGAGGTGGGATTGTTGTCTCCAAAGAGCACGGTCTCACCAACATTATCACCATAGAATTGCCATGACAGATCAAAGGAGCGAGAATAAAAGTATGGAAGGTAGTCATAGACCTCAACTGTCTTTCCCTCCTCACTTGCCTTGATGGCCTGCAAAATTAAGACACCACATGATTCCTGGATTCTACAAAATCGGATTCCAACTCATTTGCCAGAATAATGGAAAGGAGATCCATTGTAAAAATAAATAAAAACCCAAGGGGAGCTGCGTACCTTTACGGCCTGCTCTGCAGACTTGCGTGCATGATCAACATGCTCAACTCTTCTGAGCTCATTGTACAACTTCAAAGGGAAAGTGGCAACATCACCCACAGCATATACATCAGGAACACTTGTTTTAAAGAATGTGTCCGTCTGCAATCAACAGCATAGATCAAAATGGATTCAATGCAATATTGGTAAATGAAAAGTGCTGTCACTTCATAAAATCTGTACAACCCATCAAGACATCAAGTAAAATGGATCGGTGTCCAACTTCCTTAATAACTTATAGGTCATTTCTATGGAGTTTTCTTAATACGTGGTAAAGTTGAATGCTCATATATATTGAAATGAGTAATTGATCATTATTTACGATTAACACTATTATTAAGAACTTTAAGCATGGAAGTAAATTACTTAAGGTATGCGATAGGGAGAAGGAATCAAGGGATATAGGAGTTTAGATACCTTAATTCCACCTTTCTCCTCTTCAACTTGTCCCTTGAACAAGGATGTTAGTGGCCTTCCCCCAACACCAACAACAACAATGTCAGCTTCAAGCACTCTACCATCTTTTAGATGCACTTCCTTGACCTGCATCAAGGTCAAGCGTCAGTATTCAGGATACTGTTTAGAAAAAACATCACTACCGAAATGCCAGGCGATCGTATTTTTACCTCTCCATTTGAATCAGAGGTAAACCCAGAAGCAACTGTTCCCTTGATGATTTTAACTCCTTTGTTTGCATAATAACCCTCATAGAAAGCAGCAATACCAGAAGTGAAAAGCCGAGGCACTACAAGGGCAAAGAAAATTGGGGAATAAGGCTTGTAGGGTGCTAACTACATGGAGTAGAAAATTTGCTGTGTGTGTAACATACACAAACAATATAATACTTAGAGGAGCAATCACTTACTGCACCACGGTTCAGGGTACACCATAGTAACATCTAAATTGTTAATTCTCAATGCTGCACCAAGCTCAAGACCAATGTATCCTCCTCCAACAATCACAGCTTTCCCATTCTTTTTTGCTTTAATTGCGTCATTGAGCTTATCAGCATCATCAATTTCTCTCAAGTAGAAAATGTTTTTAGCATCAGCTCCTTTCACACCAAAATCAGACAACCTTACAACCTACATAAATAGAAAATGTACTTAAGTATGCCGAGATGGGTAAATATAAAAGAGAACTTCAAATTCTATGTAGAGTTGCTTACAGTTGAACCAGTTGCAATGATAAGAATCTGAAACTTGAAGGTTTCCCCAGTTCCACTAACTAGAGTCTTCCCGGCAAGATCTACTATGACAATTTCAGTGCTAAGAATCAACTCAATTCCTGAAATTATAAATAATGTTCCCATTTCCATCAGAATGGTGCATTGTAACGATCTAAATGAAATATTCAATAACATCGTAAAATAGAGACCGGCACGAGAATGAGCCTCTATATATTGCTTAGAACAGTTCTCCAGAATTATTTAACTATGTTTGGTATAAACTGTGATGTAAAGGAGAAACAAACCTTTCTCTTTGTACCAATCAGGAAGCAATCTCTCTCCTCCGCTTCCAACACAGGTGTGAAACCCTGGAAGTCTAGCAGGAGCTGCAAAAACCAATTACATTTTTAAGTTACTATGTCACTGAATGTGATAAACATACAAAAGGAGACTGGTCTGCACTGATGTGCCAGGTCCAAGAAAGAGCCAGACGTAATACTGTAATAACTACTGAAGCTTTTAAGGAAAGTTGAAAATGAATAGAACACTACTTACACTCAGGGAAGAGATAAGCCTTGCTGAGTGCAGGACGTTCATAGGGAGCAACCTGCAAGAAAAAACAAAAGAAATTAATATTCGTAACTAAACAAAACCAAATACCAACGGCCATCAGATGAAACGACTTGAATCAGCAGAAACGATATTAAGTACAGTGACTACAGTCTATACAAAAAGTAAGACAATCAGTAAGCGTGGTAGCCACATGAACGATGAGCATTGATATCCAAAATGAAGCTCAATGTGGAAACTATATCTGATGTATACTCTATTACTCTTACAAAAAACATCACGACAAATGGCATAAAAATATCTCGAAATCCACAACCAACTGGAAACAAAGGGAAGCTAACCATACCGCCTCTTTCGAGATGACTGCTAGCTCGCCTGGCTTAACTCCTTGCTTGGAAAACTCCCGAGCTGCATATCCCTACAGTAAACGAAAAACAAACAATACATCATTTCAATTTTCTCAGTGATCAAGGCTTTCACAACACAGCTTTCCGATACGCGATCATATCATTATTCTCACAATTAACCTAATCTCTGAACCAAAATCACTATGGCAGCACACATTGACCTTAACAACGTGCAGTACTGAAAATTTCATAGCTGAATTACATAGATCTACGTAACACGTACAGAAATCCTAGAGTCAAATACTCCTAAAACCTAACCGGAGTGACCAGAAACTTCACTCAAATATACAGATTTCGCATCAATTTCTCAAGACTAAAAAAATCACTAAAATTATGATAAAAGAAATGAGAATGGATCGCGGAGAGAAACTTACGGCAGAGACTCCGCCGCCGAGGATGACGTACTTGAAGGTCTTCTCCGCCATTGATGATGATTCAGAAGGAAGGAAGGGAAGTGCGTTTGTGACTTTCTTTTTGTGCTGGTGAGAGAGTGAGAAAAGGCGATGAGGTTTTTTTGGTTAGCTGTGGGGTACTGGTCTGATATTTATAAGGCCCGATTGTGACGTCGTTTCATTGGTGCGAGCTTTCTGGTCTCTCCCTCTGTGTAAATGGAATTTTGCCACGTGGCAGAGATGTATCCGTCAATCGCTGCTCACTGTGCAATCGCCACGACAACCGAGGCTCGGATTTTCGTGACAAGAAAAAGAAAAGTGTCCAACGAAATCTAATTTGTATGTGCCACGGTGCCACCTAGAAAAATGTATATTATCTAGCAACGATTATAATTTCTGGTACTCTTGTCTTCCCCTAAAGTACTCATCAATGAAATAGAGCAGTGTACTATTATGCTATTTGTTTTTTCTTACGTTGCATTTGGAAGAGAATTTTTGAAATAATGAAATTAAATTCTATTGATTGAAACTTCAATAATTGCGCATATTATTGTTTGGCTGTATTTATGAAGCATATATAAATTTTGTCTGACATTATCTCTCGGCACGGATTAGTCTCTGAGATTTTTTGGCTTATAAAATTTTGAGGAACCATGTATGATTTCATTCAAAAAAAAAGATTGCATCAGTAATAGATCATGAGAGTTTTCAGAAAAATGAAATAAGAATTTATCATCCAAACACACTCTTAGTTTTCTCGATGTCCTACAACAACAAGAAAATCTAAAAGTCTAAAGCTCTTCAGTGATGAACACCATCACTTAATTTCCTATTAAAGTTCAGAATCTATATATTATAAATTCATTGAAATCCTTATCCATAATATTTGTGTGGGTGACTTGTTACGGTGATGTGTGAACACGATATGATCCTCTTGTACTGTATTGATCCTCTTTGTTTGGAATTACATTCTCAAAAATAAATGACTAAATGTGAACACCATTTGATCCGGTTTCTATATAAAAAAATATCGTTGTCAAATTTATTGAGATCTCTATATCTGTTTTTTAATGAGGCAAATAAAGAAAATGTATACTGCCTAGAAGAAGTCCACCTACGTAGACAAGTCAAAAGTGTCCAGGTTATAAACAGTTTAAAAAAATTCAGACGAATGGTAAAAGTAAATTAATACATCGCCGGCAAGCTCAACCCGGCAAATGGCCCCGTACTTTCGGACTGGAATCGTTGACGTAAGCAGTGACGACAAATATCTTCATCCATTAGTGGTCTGATTAGGTTAAGTAAAGAAATGGAAAAGGAAGACCCACAACGGCAGCTAATCCATTTCCTATTGGGCCCAATGATAGTGCTACTGGCTATTCAACGTCTGATTTGGGTTGGGCTTCGACTGACCCCTAACTGATCATTTGGGTTCCAATGACTTCTCAAAACAATTTCAAAATCATTTTCCAGATATAGACTAATCCAATCAGTCCATAATAATAGTATCACTGCATCAATACATTTCAAGTAAACTGATTTTTCATGCAAAAATAGATTAGTCTGGTTTGATCACATCGAACTAGACTTGTTATTTAATGTATCAAGACGAACTCAATACACTTCCATCTCGACTCAAACTAGCAAAAATTCATATTCCTTAAACTTTTCAATGCCTTGATGAAGAAGAGATCGATCTTGGAGCAGGTTTGCTACTCCTATGTGTTGAATTCAAATATTAGCTAGGTAGTCGATTCCGTAGAGTAGAGCTAAGCCACTAACTCTAATTAACAATGTTTTCTGTATCCTTGTTCTTCTATATGCTTATATATATAGTACGTACTTAGTCAATTACCCTAGAGCGTCCTAGTTCTCCTCACGTTAATCAACTCTTATTAGCTAAGTTGTTGATCATTGTCCTACATAATCAAACATCATATGGTATAAATCATAGGGCTAATGCAGTAGGTAGCTTCTCAAAGGGTTATTCAAGTACACATTTCGATTCATCATCATTGGGGTAAAAGGAGAAAGAAGAGGGTGCTATTTGGCTATTTGCCAAAGCTCATCATCATTACATTGATCGTCTACTCATATCGGGTATCCTCTTAGAAGGTAGAAGGCTGCTTTCAACCCATTCCATTCAAAATCCAAAATGTTGGTCCCAAAATAAAGTTGCACTATGCCATAATGCAAGGGAAGAATGGTTTCCTTTCCCCGCTTTAGGTGCGCCCCAGAGAGCTTGGGATTAACAACTGATAGGCCACTTTTTGGATAGTCAAATTATGGTTCCCCAAAGTTTGCTTGCTTAAGTTGAGGGTCACGGCGGGCCAAGTCCTTTACCTACCAGGCTTCCATCCCTTTCGGCTGGCCTAATGGTGTTGGCATTGCCATGTGAAGTAAAGGAAATTATCGTATGTATTTTCAATTCCTTAATTTATGCTCTTTCAGTCATTTTTGAAAATAATGAAACATGATTACTCGAGAAGAGTTCAGTTACTACTTTTTACAAAAGATATTGCCCTGCTTTAACTAAATAAGAATTTAGACTTCGTCTGGTTTACGGATCTGTTTGGTTTGCATCTCCTCCCAGCCTAACAATATACAGAAAATTGCATAAGACCCTCAACCAAAATTATATGACCCAAAGACGTGAACCAAACAAGACCATACCATGTCTCTGGGCATTTGGTTCAAACTTCGTTTTCAATTTGAAGATGGTCATTATTGGACCGACTGGTGAGTGGGACATTGAAATCGAAAGAAGCCGAAACATATAGCAGAGAAATCATGTTTTCATGGCGCTGGAGGGTGGCACTGGCACACATTCAATATCTTTACTTCCTCAAACCTGACACTGGCAATTATCTCTCTACCCCTAAATATCAAAAAGACAATGCACTCAATTCAAGCAGAAGATGCAAAACACAAATTTGTGGCTATGTCACGCTGTCACTAAAGCCTGAATTTCTTTGCATGGTGCTCCTGTAACCACAGGGTCAAGTAATCAGGCAGTACATAGTGTACAGTGAGTTCTAGTTTCATCGCTTTCATGCATGTTTATAAAAATCATCATAGCATAAGAACAATGGTGTTGGTACTAATTTGTATGAATGTGGATGAAATTGAGTTGTGTCCACACAAATGTACCCGTTATTGTAAAAAGGAAAAGAAAAAGATATTTATTCACATATAGTGACCATTTGAATTTTGAAGCAACAATTTTTTTTTTTCTAGATAATTTGAGAGACAATAGAGATGGACAATTCATTTATAAACACCGTAAAAATTTAACTAAAACCCAAGGATCCCCTCCGGTCTCCTCCAAATCTGTACCGAGACCACCACTGGCGGCCTCGTCCTCATGCTTGCAATGCCGGAGCGCCCTAGCCTACTACAGACGAGATTGAAGTCGCCGCCGTGCTGCTTCGCAAAACCTAGAAACTAGGTTTTGGTTTAAGCTCCGAAAACGCCGGATTCTGATTACCCATATAGTTAGTCTTCTTGTTTAAGGGAATTTCTGTTTAAATCGATATAGATTATTGTTTAGGTATTCGACCTGTAAAAATTCGTCTGCAATCCACCTATGTACATATATTGCAACATCAATCGACGACGCCTCATTAGGATTTATATCGACATAAAAGGTTGACGAGAATTAAATACATTGTTTTGAAGCAACATGGAAACAATAACAACATATGTTATGCTAATGAGAAATCAGACGAAAAGGTAGAATCACCAAAAATATTTATCATTGGTCCTCACCATTTAGCCACCTAAGTACGACAAAGACAATGATTTTTTTTTTTTTTTAGTAAAGGTAAACACTATAATTTTTAGGGGATATCAGTGGTGAACATAAATTCCTCACTCTCCTCTTTACCTAAAACACCAACGATTACAATCAACTGTAATCTAACCTAGTCTAAAAGTCTTAATACAATTTTACAGTCATCATGATAAAAACACATTTAAACACTATATCCTAAAACTACCAACATATAGGTAAAGGGAACTTCCCCATTACTTTGCAATAGGAAAACACCGTTATTGAGACTAATAATCCGTGGACATGACGCCAAACCATGACACACCGACACGACCCAAGACACTCAAACAGGATCGACGACACAGACTATAAACCCTCGCTTAAAGAGAAGGGACATTCCAAATCCAAATGACCAACAAATCTAACTAAAAAAAAACAAAGAAAAACTAGACCTAGGCCCAATCTACCACAATGGACCTCAAGACGCATGCCACACACAAGGAGCCCGACCCATAAAGCTAAAAACGCATTTGAGCCAAAACCATTGCCCCGCCAACAATGTCGGCCACCATCGGAAGAGCACCACCGTTTGGACTCAATGCACCATCTTCCAAGATCCGCCAAAAAATACAACAAAGAGAAGCAATCCAAAATAAAAATCGAATTGAACCGGTCTTCCCCGTCATCACACCACATCGTCGCTTCAGTTAATACAGTCCCATACCGTCTCTAGGTGAAAATTGGACGACATGCTGTGTAATACCCTAGATTTTCATATCTTTTTTCCTTGTATTATTCCCTTATTTAATGAAGGATTATTCATGAAAATTCTTGGGTTTATGCAAAGCTGAAGTTTCGGGAGTTTATTTAAGTTGCCTTGACTTTTAATAGGCCAAAAGTTGACTTTATTTTCCGTAAGTTATCTTCGAAAACTTCCTTCGTGAAAGTTGTAGAGCTTGTCTATACGAGTTCGTAGACACGCGGCACGCTTAAATCGGAAGTTGTGAGAGAAAGTTGTGGTCAAAGGAAGTTAGGTTCCGGGTGTGGAAAGTGTTTAAGTGGGAAAATGTGTGTGGGTTATTTTTGGAACCTACACTAAAAGCAGCTCTCTCTCTCTCTCTCTCT
>NC_020496.1:12872693-12891932 GCF_000184155.1 Fragaria vesca subsp. vesca
TACTCTCTCTCTCTCTCTCTCTCTCTCTCTCTCTCTCTCTCTCTCTCTCTCTCTCTCTCTCTCCTTACTCACCTCACTCTTTTTTCTCTCTTCTTTTCCTTCCCTCTCTTCCTCTCCCGAGCTCCCCCGAGGACCAAAATTCTACCGAAGCTAGCTCCGCAGTCCGGTCACCGTTTGGACCGCCATCGGTCCCGTTCGACTCCCATAAGTGTGCTCTTCAAGGCTGGGCAGCTGCTGCTCGGTGTGGCGCGTCGGAATCGGAGCTGTGTTGCCGGAAAGAGGGCTGCTGCGCCACGGTCGGAGCTGCCGTGTACGGCGGCGACGAGTACATCCTTAGGTGAGTCTTGATCCTCTCCTTCCCCTGGTAGTGTTTAGGCATGGATTGAAGCAAGTTCTTAAGGTTTTGAGGTCGGTTTTGCAGATTTTGTCTTTGATTTTCTGGTCACTGTTCGAGGCGGTTTCCAGCCGGTTCCGGCCATTTTTGGTCGAAGTCTCAGGTATGAAAGTTGCTCCCCTTGCTTCAAGCTTCAACTTTGCTGTTGGGAGTTTTCTCAAATTCGGAAGTTTGGGGTGGCGCGTGGGGCCCACTCGCCGCCGCCTGTGGCGGCACATGGCAACACGTCCGGTTGAGTTGCAGCCCTAGTTTCCTGTGGATAGGTAGTCCTTACTGCTGTGAGCTTGTTGAGTGGTAGTGTGGCTAGTTTTTAAGAAATGTTGGCATGCTAGGACTTAAGTTTATTGGTGTTGGTTTGGTTGGGTTAGAGTTTAGGTTTTAAGGAGTTGAGACAGCTCTATTGTGTCGTTGAGTTCAACGACTTTAGGAAGTTGTCCTCCCTTGAGCTAAGGGTTAGTTTAAGGGTATTGTGTTATCCTTTGATACCTTGGTTTCTAAGGTTTTTAATTGTGTGTTATTTTAGGTGATTTGTGAAATTGTGAGTTGGCTTGCTCTTGTGTTTTGCGGAAACGCAGCGGGCTATCTAGGTGAGTAAATCTCACTAAGGTTCACTTTTGAACCGAATGATTATTATGGTCATGTGATGATGATAATGTTGGATTCAATAATATGCTTTTAATTGTTTTTAAAAATATATGAGCTTGATCGTCAACGACTCGTAGGTAAGATAAAACAAGTTTCTTTAAATGCTATTTTGAGATTCATGTGATCATAATTTTCTTGATTTTTGATAGATTATTCTTGTGGAATATCTATAATTGTTCATGTAAATATATCCGTGTGGTAGGATATAATTTATGATGTGATATTGTGTTGTTGAGAATAATGATGTGATATTGTGTTGTTGAGGATAATGTTGTGATATTATGATTGTTGGATAAATAGCCAAATCGGGTTCCAAGGCCTTAATTGGGTGATTGGTTGCGGTTAAGATGCTATTTATCATTTTTGTGTTTGATATTAGACAGTCAAACCGGGTTCCAAGCCTTTGGCAGGGTGATTGGTTGCGGTTAGGAATAGAGCTCTAGTCCGTCTGTCAGTGTAGGTCATGAGAGATACTGTATGGTATCTGGGACCCATGGATACACATAGTGTTGTGTTGTTGTAGGTCATGAGGGGTATTTATTTAAATATCTGGGACTCATGAGTACATTTTTTGGGTAATGTGTTAGATGTGTGGTTTTTAATTATTGATCCAATCTCTCTTGTGAATATTGAATGTGATTAAATATTGTGTTGTTTTTGAGTTTACTCATACGAGCTTTTTAGTTTACCGGGTTTGTTGTTTACAACCCGGTGCACCATTCTTGGTGTAGGGGTTAGACCTGCAGGTGAGGATCAGCATGGTTGAGGTGGAGGCTTAGTGGCAGGGTTTTTTGTCGGGTTTTGGATGTTCATTGTATATTCATTTTATATACACTGGGATAAGATTTATTAAACTCATGTGAGAGTTTCTTTTTCTTGTTCTCAAGTTATGTAAACAAGGAATTGTAATTTAATCAATTTGGTGTTGTGTGTAAATTTACATTACGCATTGAGTTTATTTTCCTTGATTTATGTTGAAACAGGTTTTGGGATATTAATATTTTAGGTTATATTATGCCAAAATTTTTAAATTTTAGCTTTCAAAAATTAGAACGTGACATGCTGGAACAACAGTCGGTACACCGCTGAGCCTTTAACATAATGATGATGGTAAAACAACTACTGAAGATGGTAAATTATGATAGTATAGTTGGCCATTTGGTCTCATTTAGTACGTGAAGTAAACCATCAAAAGTGTTACACAGATTAGGCCACAGGAAGGGTACACCCATACATTTAGCATATTACAGTGACATTCTTGTACGTTATGGTCACTTCCATTTTCTATTTGTCATTTTGCCTAAATACAACTATTTTCTTAATTAAAGAGAAAAGAAAAAGAGACTTTGTGATCTCCTGTATTGATGGTTTTGGGACCGTAAACATTGATGTGCCGACGGTTCCCACTGTCGACATCGTATAAGAATACAAATACAAGAACATATCAAGATTCAGTTGTTACACATCACAATATTTAAAGGGACCCTAGCTAAATTAGATGTTTCCATTCTACTTCAATCAAAACAAAAATCATACATCATTGTTTTTTTTGGTTGAGAATGAAGAAATTTATTTAATTTGATTAAATACACATACCCTTAATGCATAACCAACCAATTGTTACAAATACCATAATCGATTAGTGAGAGCGGATTCTACGCACTAAGATGCATATGTATTATTAATGTGCAAGTCCTTAAATCGTGATATGCGAAGATTGAATGAAGACTAGACTTTAAATTCATTCTTTTCATTTTCATTTTTGATCCGATTAAATTAAGCGTTCATAATAAGAGTACCTCTCTTCGACCTTGGGTCCTCACCTCTTGTGTTCGAAACACTTAGAATTATTTTTTTAGGTTTCAATTTTGTTAACAATATTAGTATATATGCATGATAGTGCGACGTGGATGATTGAATCAAAATACTGTATATTAGTTGCTTTATTCACTTGCACCACCTTTGTGCATAGAATAATTTCTGTATGATACATTCTTATGGCTAATCTAAAAAGAGAATGACCTCTTTTAACACCATATACCAAAATTGGTCGGTAGTATACATTACTTTTTAAAATTAAAATAAACTCAGAAATGCATGAGAATCTGATTACCTATCCCTCACCAAGTAAGGACGAGATGAGATTGTTTGAAAATTTTTAAGATTATCTTCTCTTGATCGAGTTTCAACCACCTCCTTTGTTGCTTAACGCCGTGAAAGTTAAGCATAGAGATGCCATTCTCTATTCCTAAAATAAGATCCACATCTAAAATTACCGCACATGGCGTGCTTAGATTTTGTACAGAATCCCAGATCTAATCTATACATGTTGCCGGGGTGAATTTACAACTCCAAGACAAAACCCACACAGCTAAAACACGAAACAGTAAAAAAAGTAACACTTTTTTCACCCCCTCTCCCATCCATCATCCCTAGCCCAGAAAAACAAAAACCTAAAGCCTGAAATTCACAAAACGACTGAGATTCGGATAATCCCCAGGGAAACGTTTCAAATATATATTTTATCTTTTTAATTTAAAAATAGAGAACCCCACAGCGTAAGACGCGGGCCCCACCAGGGCTTCAAAATAATCTGTGCCAGAGCGGACAGAGAAAGAAATCACACTGCTCTCTCTCTCTCTCATTTCCTGAGACACCAATCTCTCTCTCAAGCCCCAAGGGTTTCATTTTCAACAGGTTTTTGGGCTTCTCTCTTCTATCTCAATCCCTCGGATTTATTTACCGAATCTGCCACCAATGCGATTCTGAACCACCCACCGCTTCATCCGGTACTGTTCATCCATCTCCGATCTGGTTTTGATTTTTCAGCTCTTTGATTGTTAGATAAGTCATATTCAGTTCAGATTTGAGCTCCTGGAGTTTCTATTCATCATTATACCACTCTGCCTCATCTAAATGTTGGTCCGCAAGTTTGGCATTTTTCGTTTTTTATTTATTTTTTATTTTTATTTTGACTGTTTATTGGTTTTGTTGATGGGTGCTGTTTAATTTGTTTGCTGCATAAATTTATTTTGAAATTTCGGGTTGAAGCAAATCTATACAAAGAATTGAACTATAAGTTTAAGGAACTGGAAAGATGCAACTGGGTGTTGCTTCACGTTCTATTATTATTATTATTATATATTTTTTTTGTTTTTGTTGAGAAGAACTTCACATTCTGTATGAGTTTTTGATTGAAGTAAAAGGAAGGTGAAATTAGAAAGCTGTCTCAGTAGTCTGGTTCGTTTTTTCTGGAAATTGGGTGTTGGTGGAAATAGGGGTATGTGATGTTCATGGGAAAAGTGCACCCATGTAAGGCTTAGGATTGGGGTTGAATATTTGGGATTATATTGCATCTGGTTATATTTGAAATCTGTTTTTGTGAATTGACTCGTCCTTTTTCAGGGCTTCTATGTGATGTTGAGAGATTCTTTGACTGTATTTAGTGTTTTTTTAATGTTAATACGACTTGGTCAAGTATTGGTTTGCAGCTTCAAGTCTTTTTCTGGGTTCTACATGAAGGCTTATTGTTGTTGGCTCATCTTTACTTGTACCTATCATTGAAATTAAATACCTTTTCTGCTGGTTGAGTGTTGTTATTCAATAAATTGCTCATCTTTTTCTGGGTTCAAGTATTATGTTATTTGAAGTGAAATTACATGACATGCTGTAGGAAAGATTTTTGATGAATTGGATATCATTAACGTGTTGGACTAAACTCTTTCTCTCTTTGGTGCTTTGTTTTTTAATCAACAGGCTCCAATAATCTTAGAAATGGGTTCATTTGCGGGTACTTCTGAAATTGTTGAAGCGACAGACGAGCCCAGCTCAGGTCAATATTCTCGTGCGACATATCGACCGAATTCGGGGTTTGGTGAGAATGATAAGAAGCTTCCTGCACTTAAACTAGGGTCATCCAGAGATTCTATAGAAGATGATATTAATAAGCTTTTTGCGGCAATCCATCTCAAAACTTCATCCAAGGGTTCAGATCATTCAAAGCAAATAGCCACTAGCCCTTTGAACAAGAGTGCCTTAAAAAAGCCAATTACAGTGGGTGTGTCTCACTCACCAAGGATTGGGACTTCTGAGCCAGCAACTCTAAAGCAGGCATTAAGGGAGCTGTCTATTACCAAGGCATCAGAAATGGCTGCTATGAAACGGTTAACAAAGTTAACAAGTCCTTCAAGAGCCTCTGAAGCTGGGAGGATCAAGACATTGTACAATGCGGTTGTTGTTCAAGCCACTCAATGCGGTCCTTCCTCACATGAAGACAGGGGAAATGTAGTTGAAATCTCTCTGGTCCCGGAAGAAAGCACATCATATTCACGTGAGAAGATGCCTGAGCATCCTCCAATGCCCAAGACGAAGTCATCAAGCCAGACTGCACATTCTTCTCCTCGATTTGTAAATGGGACAACAAAAAATAGTGCTGGGTGCACAGCAGTACAAAATGAAAGTGGTTCCACGGTGAGGACGGTTGGGGTACAAACAATAAAGTCGGAGCTGGGTCTAGAAAATGAAAATGAATCTGGTAGCGAGCTTATTTCTGAAGTTGCTGAAAATGCACCTGTAAAAGCTGTTTTGAAGACAACATTAAAGGCAGAGCTGGGGAAGAAAGTGAAACGAAAGTCCACAAAGGAAAACAATTCAGTTTCTTATAGAAATAGTCCTACCAAAACCAAGTTAGTAAATAAGGTTTCAGCAGCAAAAGCGGGCCGAAAAGTCAAGGTGCATGGAGTGCCTTCTTCATCTAGCTTTGTCAATGGAAATGTGGCAAGCAAGTTTTCCAGAAACACACTCCGCAGTATCAAACCATCCAGCAGGAATAAAAGTATTGTTAAGAAGAAGCAAAACCAAGATTCAGTTTCTCCTGCCTGCAAGTCTAATAAGGGTAATGGAGCTGATGCCGATATCGATCCATGTACAAGTCAGCTGGTCTGTGAGAGATGCCATATTGCCTTAAAAGGTGCAGGAAAACAATACAATCAAGCTTTGGAAACCCCCACTCTTGCTGCTGAAATAAGCTCAAGCAATGTACAGTCCACTCCAAGTAAACCAGGCTTCACCGTAGACAGCTGTAAGACTGGTAGTAGAGGTGGAGGTGATGTCGTGAAAGCAAATAAGAACCCAAAATCAAAAGGAACAGGGGAGTTCTCCCAAAGCTCAAAAAGTAGCCAAGGTGAGTATAGTAGTAGTACAAGTTTGAGTGATGAGAGTAATTTAAGTAGGACTAGTTGTAGCAATAAACCTCACATGTCGAAGGATGTGAGGTGGGAAGCCATCCGTCATGTTCGGATGCAGCATGGAGCCCTGGGCTTGAAACACTTCAATCTTTTGAAGAAGCTTGGTTGTGGAGACATTGGAACTGTATATCTTGCTGAGCTAATCAGTACAAACTGCCTTTTTGCCATAAAGGTAATGGACAATGAGTTCTTGTCAAGAAGGAAGAAGATGCCAAGGGCTCACACAGAAAGTGAAATACTGAGGATGCTTGATCATCCTTTTCTCCCTACATTATATTCCCAGTTTACATCAGATAATCTTTCATGTTTAGTAATGGAGTATTGTCCTGGGGGAGACCTTCATGTCCTCCGGCAGAAGCAGGTCGGAAGGTGTTTTTCTGAAGCAGCTACAAGGTAAAACAAATTAGTTATGAGCTCTATATATGTATTAATCATTTTGTTTCAGATCTATCTGAATTTGAGAGATAATGTGAAAATAAGCATTAGGGTGCAAGATATACGTGTTCAAGAAAAGCATTTCATGTCTAGATTTATTGCTGTTTATAGTGCCTTATGATTTCACATGTGTTAGTGTGTTGGTCATGCATTCTTAAGATAGGAAGACAGTCACTCACCATACCCATTTACAAGCTCCACCTACACCACTTGCACCAAAATAAATTTATTTATTTATTCAGGTTTTCACCTGAAGAAATATATGATGTCTTTGACTCTTTGTAGTTGTGTTCCTTTCCTATTGTTATGCGAGTCCTAGAAGAAACTTTCAGTTCAGACCAAACTTGAATATTTTTCCATTTTGATTACTCCTGTGACCATCTGTATTGAAATTATTTGTTGTGTGCGTGACAGCTCTAAAACTTGCAATTAAATTAGGCCACTGAGCATTTTGTTCAGGTCCTTTATTATATCTTTGTTGTGTATCAAATAATATGCTGCATATTAGCTGAGATTACTTGACTAAAAGGAAACTTTCTTATAATTGGTTATTCTCTTTCATTTGTTGTTTGTAGTTTGCATAACATGCTAACTATAAGTAATTTTAAATCTGCATTTTCAGGTTTTATGTGGCTGAAGTCCTCCTCGCTTTGGAGTACTTGCACATGCTTGGTATAGTTTATCGGGATCTGAAGCCAGAAAACATTCTTGTCCGGGAAGATGGTCACATTATGCTCACAGATTTTGACCTGTCTCTTAGATGCTCTGTCAATCCAACTCTTTTGAAATCACCTTCATGTGATGTGGATCCTGCAAGAATGTCGGGTCCATGTACAGCATCTAGCTGCGCCGAGCCCTTCTGCATTGAGCCCTCCTCTTGTCAAGTCTCATGCTTTAGCCCTAGGTTTTTACCTGCTGCCGCAAAAGCAAGGAAGGCAAAAAATGACGCTGCATCTCAAGTCAGATCATTGCCACAGCTTGTGGCAGAGCCTAGCGACGCAAGGTCCAATTCCTTTGTTGGGACCCACGAGTACTTGGCTCCTGAGATCATCAAAGGAGACGGTCATGGTGCTGCAGTTGATTGGTGGACGTTTGGTGTCTTTCTTTACGAGCTTCTATATGGCAGAACACCATTTAAGGGTGCTACCAATGAGGAAACATTAGGCAATGTGGTCTTGCAGAGCCTAAGATTCCCTGACACCCCAATTGTTAGCTTCCATGCTAGGGATCTCATCAGAGCTCTGTTGGTAAAGGAGCCAGAGAATCGGTTGGGCACGGAGAAAGGAGCTGGTGAGATTAAGCAACATCCGTTCTTTGAGGGTTTGAACTGGGCACTAATCCGCTGTGCTATTCCGCCGGAACTGCCTGATTTTTGTGATTTTGACGTTCCAGACATGCCTGTTCAGGACGATGACACCAAGTATTTGGAGTTTAAAGCAACGGGAGGCCACCTAGAGTTTGAGTTATTTTGAGACAGGAATCACAATTTTTCCCGGGAGAAGCTGTCTGCTTGTGTATTACTTCTTGAAAGACTCTCCTCCTTCCCTGTTGTAACTCGAATATAAGCTTATGTAAATTTGGTAGAGTACGACTACTTTACTCTGGTAAAGTTCCAGTAATGGCGCGTGTATCAGATTCCACATTGATATGTCCATTGTGATTATGCATGAAAATGATTGGCAAGAATGAGGTAACCTCCCAGATGAATTAGTCTTTTCCATTTCGCTCCAAAAGGTTAAAACATATTTTACTCGTGGTTGTTACAATTTGACCATTGCAATGCACAAGGCTATATGGAGGTTAGATCTATGGAGGTTAATATGAAAAGTGAGACATTAAGGGCATGTTTATTAATTTGGAATGAAATTGAGAGTGGTGTAATTGATTTCAGAATAGGTGAATTCCAGTGTTTACTAACATGTCAAGGTATTAGAATGGATATGTGATAGCGACCGAAACTGGGTGTTTCAATTAAAAACTCTTTTGTGTCAATTGTAATATATAGCAAATAAAAGTATCGTTATAAAAGCCGGGGATTGAAGGTACTTTTACAATTACGTTAATTACAAAACAAGAGAAAACAAAATATTATGAACAAAAGAGAGATGAGGTTTTGTGATTATGAACAAAAGAAAACAAAGAAACAAAATAAAGCAGAAAATATCAGATGGATGAGACGTTAGAGACTTGGAAATCCACCACAAAGTATGTTTCAAGACATTTTAACAACTAAAACTTCAATCATTAAGTCGCAAATCGGTATCAATCAAGAACAAACCGTGAACGCACTGCGTAAGTCCTTATTACTTCCCTTAAATACTTAAGCAAGATGAACGCACCATTACTAAGCCTTTAGAATAACCGATCAAGGTGACGCTATCCTATCAACAAATTATTCTAAGCATTAAGATCAATCAAAGTTTGATTGAACAAGTATGCAAAACTAGTGTGGAATGCCTACCTAGCATGCAATCCTTTTTATTTGGTTTCACCTATTGTCCTATAGGTTTTACTACCTTGAATTAAGCCGTATTAACCGTTTAGGAGATTAAACAACCTAATTTTAGCCTCACTCACAAGTTCATAATTTTCTATGTTGCACATACATGAACATAAACAAACAAGAGTTCCCTATAAACCAAAACTAAATAAACAATTTGAAAGACTCAATAATTCGAAACCAAAGTTCAAAATAATATTTAAAACATTCTTGGGGCTTCAAACCTTGCCCCTAACTAAGAGAATTCAGCCACACATGGCTGCAAAATCACACAAGGAGAATAAAAGATGACAAAGAAAAGGTAAACCATGGATGATGGAGAGATCAATGATGGCTTGACGGCTTCCTTGTGCGAGTCTGCAACTATGGAGGTTCTAATGATGTGAGATCGTTGGCCTCCTCTAATCTCTTCGTCCTCCAATTTTCACGTCCTCCCTTTCTTTTCTGCTGTAATTAGGATTATGAAACCCTCAAAACTTGTCCATGGGCTTGCCAATGTGGTCTGGGCCTCAAAATAGAAGTTTTGGTCCAAATCAGAAATTCGGCCAGACTGACTTTCGGCCACTCAAACGGTCATAACTTCTTCTCCAAAATAGGTATTGACGATACGTAAAAAGTTCTGGAAAGTAGACTCTTGTAGCTTTCTAATGATATATGGCACATCTCCTAGATCGTTGTGAGCTAATTACAATCTTCTGTCGAAGTTGACTGACGATTTATGGCAGATTTTCTGATTTCTTTCCTTGCACAACATGAATTCATTTTTCTTCAAGATTTCTCCTCTTTCGTCTCTTTTTGGCTCCTCGGCTTTATTTATGACCTAAAAACACAAACTTAGTTAATATGAATATTGTTAAAGGAATTACATAGCTAAATATGGTCGGAAATACATTATAAACGTAGCACTTTGTGCTCCTATCAATATGGGTCCCATTTGCTTATTAAGAATCGATTCCTGACGAAACCTCTTATTCGATATCCAAGGGGGGAGATGGGTATCAGAATCAAGGTAATAGAATTAACTTTTCTCCCCAAAATATTCTCACAAAATTATAATATTTCTAAATTTCTCAACCTAAAAATAATATTATATATATATATATATAGATATTATATTTTAGGGGCATTTTAAATTCATTTCTTGTAGAGGTATTTTAGTAATCAAACTAGTTTTAATTCTGATTCTAAATGGTAAGTAAACAATATCAATCATAATTAGTTTTATTCCTGTTTTAATTCCTTATGGTAAATAAACAGTAGAATTTTATGAAATATTCTCATATTGATTCTTGTTGATACCGATTGTTGTTGATACCAATTCATGATAATTTTCATTCCAAATTAGTAAACGTGCCATAAGGGTTTAAATTTTGGACTGCTATCTATTTTTGCATATATGATATTTGAAGACTGATTTAACTTTTAAATAGTTAAATTTACACTTTTAAAATATATAATGTAAGCAAATAAGATGGAGCACAAATCCATACTGGTTTGAACATAAGTTCTTAAATCTTAATCATCAGCGTAAGGAAAATACTTGCATACGAGCTAGTGTGTATGATTGCATTTGAACTCTCTCTTATTTATATATCTTTAACGTTGTAAATTTAAGAATTTAACCATTTGAATTTTAAATTATCAATAAAAAGTATCTATGTTAAAATCAATGTAGACAAAAAAATAATCTTTTTACTTAATGGATTGTATCAAACAAATGGCTGATCATGAGACTTTTTACTTTATAATAGTTCGGATGCACACATATATATTAGTTCAGATATGGTAAGTTCTGATACCAAGTCGGTGAGCCGTAACTTGGTTGGTTAAGATGTTTAACTAACAACTTTGAGGTCATGAGTTTAAATCTCACTAGACATATGTAGAGTGTGGGAGTTATTAATAAATAAATAATAAAAAAAAGGGTCCTGATACCAAGACTTTTCAGTAAGTAATAAAAAAAACTAACTGCAGTAAAAACGTTGAAATAAAATGGTTCCTCCAGCTTTGTATTTTCAGAAAGTTTGAAAACTGTGTAATGCTGAGGCACCGGAAACCAGAGCATGGCTTCAAGCTCAGACGACGGCTTCATCACCGTCATATGCACAAACCCCAAAGCAACCGCCACCACCGCCACTGCAAGCACAGAAGTGTTTATCTCAGTCACAGATATCCAAAGCTGGGATTTGCCAGCAATTCTCAGTTGCCGATCACTCAAAGTTAAAGCTCATCGGAGCAGGTTCGTCGCTTCTCATTTCCTCACTCCTTTTCCGTTTACTTTGCCGGAAAAAAAGATTCATCACTGTGTTCTTGTTGCAGGCTCATCCATCACTCCTCGTATTTCCATGGACTCCTCACCGGCAGCTTCAGGTAAATCAATCTCGAATTCTCGATCACTAAATCAATTGATTGATTAGGTTCAAGCTTTCTGTGATTTAAATTCAACTTTGTTAGGGTTTGGGATTAGTTTCAGTAAGTAGATTGAAAGAAATGGATAAGTGTTGTTCAATATGAATTATCATGTCTGTGCTGACATTAGTGAATAGTGAATTAGTGATGCTCAAGTGTTGCTATAGTTGAGTTGTTTTGTAATTTTCGTGTAGCGAATCGGGACTGGACTGTATAGCAATTGAGTGGAACCTGGAAACTTTTGTAGATGTTTTGAATTGTATCTACGGCTGCGCGTTGGATGTTACATTTGATAACTTCCTCCCTCTTATTGAGGTAAAATACATTGATCCGGATTAGAGTTTTTTTTGTTTCTTTTATCTAGTAGTTCTCATCCAATGGGGGTTTCTTTCTCTTCTTTATTTACCAACAAATCATCCTCCCGCCATTATTAGAGAAAATTGCATTAATTGTGATACATTTGCAGGGTGCACTTTACTTTGGAGTGGTGATGCTGCTCACGAGATGTAAAACTTGGTTTTCTGAGGTTGCATCATCAGAGATGCCACCACAAATACAATTGGAGGACTTGATTTATATTTGGAGCTTTGGTTTAGAGCACGGTGAGAAACTATCTGAAATCACTAGTTTGATTAGAGCTGACAATTTTTCTCTAATTTCATTTTCTTTTTACTATCATGGACTCTAGTCTAACAGCTGAAATTGGTTACAGCCTGTGATTTTCTTCCAGAATTTTGTGCGAGCTATCTTGCGAGAAATTTTGTATGTTCTAAACCTAAGTTTAGTTTTTGTGCAACCTCCTTCTGCCCATTTATTTTTGTGGCGTTCACTTTCGTATACCCGGACTAGTTGTTCTGAATACAGGTAGGCCTGGATATAGTTCATACACAGGCCAGCCACTGCTCATAGACACATTTTGACTTGATAAGGAATAGACAATCATGTATCATTGTGATGTAATACTATTATTTAAGGATTGTATAGTTTCTCTGGATGACAATCGTGTTTCATGGTGATACTAAGGGATAGGAAATTACAAGGATATAAGGGCTGACAGTCGCCAAAATGGACTGGTAGAGGCAAAATGAACTGATAAGATTACTGAGATTAATGAAGGATATGGTGTTAGCATAATGAAAATAACATCATTGCATCAAGTACCTGGCATGTTACCTGTATTGATGGTGTGCACATGCACTCACTGACGTGTGGTTAGCGGCTACTACTGTTGGCTAGAGTGAAAACAGATGCTTACACATGTGTCTTTACAGATAAAGTTGTTGGCTTGTTGCTATTTGCTAAGGTTGAATGAGAACCGTTTTTCCTCAAGTTATATCCTAGAGATTTGTACCTTAATAGCTTGCAAGATTTATGCAATATTTTGTTGTCACTGTGCTCAGCCTGCTGTTATTGAATTTGACGGATTATGGTTTGTTTTTCAGATGTGGGCCATATCTATGAATTATTTTGTAGATATTCCATACGAATTATTATTATCGTGTGTGAAGAACATAAATTTGACTGTGGATAGGTTAGTTACCCTTTAATTAGCTTAGTACCTTTCCTAGACATCGTGGAACTCTGATATGTCAGACTCCTGGTTGTCTTTACAGTGAAATGCATCTTGCTGATGCACTTTTAATTTGGCTCGATGCTAAGACAGCAAGGATGGAAGGTTTGAATGGAAATGAAGATGACTGCACTTGCATTTTGGAACAGGTACATGTTAAAAATGTTTCAGTGTATTCATTAATGAAATACTTAACATGGGTGTTTGTAGATTACAGTCTTTCAATTAATTTATCTATTCTTGCTGTTGAACAGATTTGTACAACTCTTTTGCCGTTGTGGTTTGCTGCAGGTATGCTTGATCCTCGGATGTACAACAAAAAAAAACTGATAAATACGCCCTTTCTTTGTCACGTCCATTATTACATATTTGATTGGGTTCCTTTTTCAGAGAAAAGAAGTTCTTGTCATTTTTCTAAGTTTGCTGATGAGAGCATTAATTCAATTTTCAGACTACTGAAAATTCCATCCCCTAGCTCAATAATTGCCTTAGGAGATGGTCACTTGCATGATTTAAGGATTCGGCTGACAAAATTTTCTAAGGTAATTAGTTCTGATACTATCTCTATATAACACCCTTAGGAGGATGTCCCACACTTTGTTTTTCCGAGGGTTCATAAGATTGAAGATATAGCAAGTTTAATTTAGTTAAGAAGGGATAACTTATGCGCTTATGAAATGGTTAATCTGTTATATTATAGCGGCAATCTAGATCGTTGGGTAAAATATTCTAATATCTGTAGCTTTTGGCAGATAGTTTGTATAAATTTTCGTTGTGGTCTGCCTAAATTATTGTTAGACTGTTCAATTTCTGCCACTGCTTAATTTGGTCTTTTTCTTTGTGCAGAAAGTAAACCTTTCAAGTTGCCCGCAGATAACATCATTAATGATACTTTTGTCTGTGCTTCCTTCATCACACAATATTGGATCCACATTAAGAAGTATTGAACAGTCACCAATTAAGTTTGACCGTCTTCGCAGAGATCAGTGTTCATTATTACTGAGATCCCTGCCAATTCTGTCTTTTGAAGCAGTACAAGAAGTGGATATTTCCAAGTGTCCGAGGCTACAACTTGATACTGCTATTGAGTGCTTCTGCACATCATTTCCATCTTTAAGGACACTAAAGGCAGCTTTTCTTCTGAACTTCAACATAGAAACTCTCAGTCACCTGGTTCGGAAATGCCCTATGGTCTATGAAGTTGACTTAACTACTGACACTAGTCCAATTATAAAATCACAAGTATGCACTAGTCCAGACCCAATACCACAAAAATCAAATTTGTCCTTAAATGCAGGGTTAAATGACTTAAATCCTCTCTATATGAATCCCTTTCGCAAGTCTGGATTATTATTAGCAAAGCTCACACTGGAGGGGAGAAGCGATCTCTGTGGTGAGATAACTTTTTTGATCACTAGTTCTCCAAACCTTCTCATGATAGTTTATTTTTATTCTACAATGAGAGTGGCAGTGAATGCTCATCTGTTAAACATGTGGCAAACTGAGCTAGGAAAATATACACCATTCTATTCAGAGTAAGGCATGAGATCATTGTAGAGTTTACAAAAATGAAATTGGGCATATATATAGCAGGCCATTGATGAAAGTGATAATCTACATGTAATCTAGTGGGATATGGAATATTGAAATGTTCTATGCTGGTGTATGAATGCTGCAGTGGTGATAGTATCTAATTGTTGGATTTCTAATTTAGCAACTCCATGAAATTCCAATATCTGGGTACATATCGTGAATGCACAGTTGTGAACACCTGTAACCCATGTGTGGTATTTGTTTATTTTTTTATGTGCATCGCCTGGATATTTCATTGATTGTCGCACTAATTGTTCATTATTATGTTTATGGCAGATTCTGATCTCCAATATATATCTGATGTCTTTGTCTCCTTACAATACCTCAACCTTAGAGGGTGTATTTCATTAACTGATGTTGGCATCGCAAGTCTTCTTCTCAAATGTCGTAAGCTACATTCAGTTTTGGTTTGTGACACTTATTTCGGGGTGAATTCGGTCCTAGCTCTTTGTTCTAGCCCTTCATATTATATTGCTGGCCAATATATAGAAAATGAGCATTTGGAGCCCGTGGCATTTAATCTTCAAGCACTTCATATGGGTGGCTGCAACCGTGAGTGTCATTTCTATCTTGTTAGAATACCTTTTGACGTTTATATTTGCTGTTATCTGAACTACTGTTTCTCACATTTTATGAATTGAACACGTCAGTTATTCTCTTCACAATCTTATGATTGCACCTGTGTTCAAATGACTGCTTTGGTGATGGTTTGACATAAGTAATGATCTAAGATGTTGCAAATGCTTGCTAAATTAGTCCGATAAGTTGTAAACGTGGGCTCCTGGTTGAATCAAGTCATATCCTGATGATCTTTATAAAATAGAAAAATGGACTTAGGAATTGAAATGCCTAAAGTTCATGGGACCGCATGATGATCAATCCATCTTTCTGCTCAGGTGTGGAAGAACCATCTCTTCTAAAGATTATGTCTCAAATGCAAAAGTTGAAGACTCTATGCTTGCGCGATACCAACCTAGATGATGCTGCTCTATATAAGTTTGGAGGTTCATCCTTGGAGGTGCTTGACGTTTCTAATACTAAGGTAAATCGTGAAGTGTAGTGAACCTACTATTTTGTTTCAGAATCAACAGAAGACATATTAGTCTCTGAGCAGCCAATTGGAATTATGTACAAGACATTGATTGTTGATGTCTGAAGGCAAACTCATCTGCCTTGTCTTGTTTAGTCAGACACCCCCATGGCAAGAGTCATCTGCGTCCCTATCGACTTTCATCATTGCAACCATGGTAATTATGTGCTTGTAAATTGCAGGTTGCACAAGCTGCTTTAGCTCATCTTGTTGGTAGAAATCCAGGTTTGAAGTGTTTGAAACTGAGAGGCTGTAGAAATTTGTCTCAACAAGAACGTGACACTCAAAAAGGAGAATTTTCATCAGTCTATTCTTGCAGAGAACTACTTAACACAATTGGAAAAACTCTTATGTTGGAAGAAATTGCCCTTGGATGGGGATTTTCTTATTCCTCTTTGGAAGCTCTGAAACCTGCAATCTCATCACTGAGGAAAATAACAGTGGGCTTAGGTGGATCATTGGGTGAAGACTCACTGGGAAGACTACCAAACATTTGTCCTATGCTTGAGTCTATTGCTATTTACTTTCAGGTGATTGCTTGTGAACTACAAGAATATATGTCCTCTTTTACTTACACTGTTATTAGATGCCTTATCTGTTATTAAAAATATAAAATGCTAAAATGTTTTGTGGTAACTATTTGTGAAGATGTACATAAGAGACGTACTGAATTTTGTATTCCTCGTGCTCTCCATTATTGTCTGTTGAGATATGTTTTTGGTGAGGCTGCATTTTATTCATACTCTATTCATTTATGTACCTCAGTTGGCTCAGTAATATGAATTTATCTCTGTTCTTTACAGGTGTTATCTGATAGTATCATTCTGAAAATTATGGCAAACCTGAAAAACTTGCTAGTATTGGCTTTGTGTTACTGTATGGGTGATATATCTATTCTAAGCTTCAAATTTTGTGTCCCAAACCTGAGGAAGTTGAAGCTTGAGCGGGTGACCCCTTGGATGACAAACAATGATTTGGTTGTTCTTACTAAAAGCTGTGCGAATCTAATTGAGCTTTCATTGCTAGGGTGCGTACTTCTCAATTCAGGTCAGGAGTTTTCCTTTCAAAGGGATCACTTAAATATGCCGTATGCTTGGAAATCTAAGTCATGATTCAGTTTCTGCATAACAACCAACAAGGAGCCGAGACTCCGGTGCATGACCTGTTATTGGTTTCTTTCAAGTTTCAAGTGCATTGTGTGGATTTCATTAATTATCTCATTTATGTGTTGGTTTACTTCTAGAGCAAGTAAAATAAAGAGCTTGTTTTGAGTAACGGGAGATGATTGATATGCCATACAACCTTTCTCTTCCTGCCTTTCTTGCAGAGTCTCAACAAATAATCTCACATGGATGGCCCGGCTTGGTTTCTATTCATCTCGAGGTTTGCCTGGTTCAGTTTTCTCATGACTTATTACCAAATATCTGTTGAAGCATGACCAGTAACTATTTGCAAATGGGCATGCTGCCTTTTGAGTTTCTGGTCTGACTCTGAATGAGCTGGGGGAACATTTAATTACCCTTGTTCTGACTATGTGAAGGAAAGTGTGTAAATAATGGATATATTGCTTCTCTGAGTCAAGTGCTTTTCAGCCAACAAAGTAGTTAAGCACTTAAGTGTCGATGTTTGAATTCATTTAATACAATTATCAGTTCTCATAGTGTCTTTAGGAGGTTTTCTTGCAATAATTTTACAATGGAAGACTTGGTATGGTATAAGATGGTGTCGGTTATATATACTTTTGCATGTTTACAGACGTGATCAATTTTGTTGTGCAGGAATGTGGTGAAATGACAACAAAAGGGGTTTCTTCTCTTCTTGACTGTAAAGCTCTTGAAGATCTCATGCTGCGTCATAATGTGAGATTCCATGACTGTTTCCTTTCATCCGGCATTGATGTATATGCAATTGGAATATACTCTGATAACATAATGAACGCGCTTTTGTGGTGCTGGATTGTACAGGGTCCTGGGATAAAGAAAAGCTTTATTTCCCATGCTGTTTCAAAGGTGATGATGAAATTATTGTATTGCCGTTCTTGATATCAGTTAGAGGAATCAAGCTTAACAACTTTTTGCCTTTCATGTTGGTTTCAGTTGCCACTGCTTAGGAAGGTGTCATTAGATATGTGTGATGCAAGTGAAGGTGAATTTGAAATTCCTGATGTAAGTCTTGCAGTTATGTCTATTAGTTCTATTACTCCCTTTCATCCTCTCTCTCTCTCTCTCCCCTTTGGATTACGTGGTCTAATCTATTTTATTTGCCACAGTATGCTGACAGGTATTTTCTAAGTACTGTGAAGATCGCTAGATGTAAATCTCAGAGGTACGGTCTGGATGTTCAGTTTGTCGAGGCTCGTAGGAGGCCTGTACACAAAGAAACACTTGTGGTGGTATGGAACAGCAAGACTATCAGTAGGACAGTGGTGAAGGAAAGGCTGTAATGCTCTAAGCTCAGCGATGTAGAGGTGTACCAACTGCCTTATCATGTATTTACGCTGTACAATTTACTTTGTCGAGTACTTTTGAGGTAAATTAAAGTGTATAGTGCACAAAAGGTCATGCCATGAAGCTGGAACTGAATTTTGTGATATACTTTGTGTTTGTAACTTGGGTCCTTACTGTTTCTGAATGCATCATGAATTTGATCACCACTGCCTATTACTAATACAAGCGGAGAAGAATATGAATGATATGCCAATTTGTTGAGCCCGTGTTTAAAATCTCACAAATAACTTCATCCTTTAAAACTGAAAAGCAGGAAAAGAGAGAGGGGCACTTGCTGTAAGACTTGATGAAATATTGTACATGTCTAGATTATTCTCATATCAATGCCAAACATATCACCCTAGTATGACCGTAGTCTGGGCACAAGTACAACTGCGTGACAATGACTAAAAACTCGTCGGCGTGTATCCAACCGATCGCAGATCATATAGACTCATGCACATCCATGGTAAACTTCTTCATCTTTACCGTTTGGGAAGAGAGCAAATTGAAGAAGTAGAATTCCTTCGTATCAAGCTTGTGCCTCACTTAATTTTTTTTTGGAAAAAATTCAGTTTACTATCCTGAACTTTAGGTCTAAAATCAGTTTGATACCTCATCTTTTTTTTTAGTCAGTTTCATACCTAAACTTTCAAAATGACATCAATCTCGACTAAAATGACTAAAATAGCCCTGGTTAATCTTTTTACCCTCTCTCTCTTTCCCTACCTACAAATCCATCACATGGCCGGCGCCGGCATCCACCCCTACCACCAGCAATGGGCCCCGACGGCAGCCCCTCCTCCTCCCCCGGCCGTTGCGACGGCGCTGCCAGAGAGAGAGAGGGTAAAATGATTAACTAGGGCTATTT
>NC_020496.1:12891952-12899086 GCF_000184155.1 Fragaria vesca subsp. vesca
TTTTTTTGGGTATAAATGAGGCCAAAAGCCCAGAGCAAAACGACTAAACAAAACTAACCAGCGTTTCTGGAACTAAAACTCCTGTTCACTAGCAAAGCCAACAATATCATCAAGGAGAGCTTCAATAACAATTACAGGAGGCTCCTGAAAATAGCAAATGCCATGAGCATTCAAGGTACCGTTTTTAGCCAAAATGTCTGCAATTGTGCTCCTTTCATGATGAATATGATTAACTTGAATTGAATCAAACTGCTGCAGCAAAGTTCTACAATTGAGCACAATAGTTCCTAAGGGGTGGAGATCAATGTCAGTACCCTGCAAGAGGTTGATAAGGATAGAGGAATCAGATTCTACCTCCAAGTTAGGGATATCCAGACTCAAGGCAAGCTGAATTCCATAAAACAAACCCCAGGCCTCAGCTTGGAGCACTTCTCCAGCACCAATATTCACCATGAAACCTCCAATCCAGACTCCAGTATGATCTCTTATAACACCTCCAGCACCAATACCACCAGTTCTATTCCTTGAACCATCCACATTTAATTTAAAAGTTCCAGATCTAGGCTTAATCCAAGACAACATCTCCATATGCCTAGGCAGCCTAGCCACTTGAAGCTTGGGTTTGGCAGAAGCCCTGAACCACTCAGAAGCATAATTAAGGATAACATATTAGTGGGATTAATATTGAAAGAACTCCAAACTAATTTGGCCTTAGGACAATCCCTGAATAAATGTAACATAGTTTGAGGGGTATTAGCACAAACCTAACAGGAAGAATTCACAGTAAGCCTTCTATGAGCCCTCTGCACATTAGTGAGAATTTTGCTTGAAACAAAATTCCACAAAAAGACTTTTAATTGGGGAGGAATATTCATGGACCAGTTCTTCAACCACACATTGTTTTGATAACCATTTTCAACACAGCTCAACAGATAAGCAGATTTAACAGAAAAAACACCATTTGCAATTCCTCCCCAAATCATTTTATCTTGAGTATTAGAGATAGCAATGGGGATGGCATTAATAATATTCACCACATCAATAGGCAGCTGAGAGAGGAGAAGATCCATATTCCAAGACTGATCAGTCCAAAAATCTTTGACAATAGCATTTAAATCAATAGCATCTTGATTTCAAGCTAAATCAATCAAATAACCACATGGAGACCAGCTATCAGTCCAAAATCTGATACTGCAACCATTTCTCTCTCCACTTAATACCTTTTTTCAGCAAATCTGCACCAAAAGCAACCCTAGACCAAGTACTGGAACAACTGGAAGGTTTCTTATAATCATGCAAAAGAGAATTATGTTAGAGGTACTTCTTTTGAAAAATTTCATTCCATAACCCTTTATCTTCTTGAACCATTCTCTAGCTAGCTTTAGCCAACATTGCCTGATTCATATCTCTTGTCTTTTTAATACCCAGACCACCAAAACACTTTGGCCTGCACACTAAAACCCAATTAGTTAAATGTATTTTCTTTTTTTGAGCAGCATCTCCCCACAAGAACTTGGTGTTAAGTTTATCAAGTTTATCATAAATACTAATGGGAATTTTAGCAGTCTGCATAGCGTAAACAAAAATATAGGAGGTTACAGATTGGATTAAAAAGTCTGTCTGCCATGTTGAGAGTCTTACTTTTCCAGCTAGCAAGCCTGGATTGAACCTTATCTACCAAGTTAGCATAAGTAGCAGCACTGACTCTTGAATGTATAAGAGGCATACCAAGATAGACACCAAGATCATCAGTTAGAGGAGAGCCACAAATTGCACTGATATCTTTAGCAAGAGCAGACCTAGTATTTGGAGAGCAATAAACCATAGATTTTTCAAAACTTACTGATTGACCTGAGAGATTGCAAAACAAGTCCATAACCTTCTTCATAACATGAGCCTATTGAATACTTGCTTCAGAAAACAATATCAAATCATCGGCAAAAAATAGATGAGAAATATAAGGTCCAGACTAAGAAGGCTTGATAGGTTTCCAGTAACCCATTTCAATAGCAGATCGTATGGAATGAGACAATTTTTCCATACATAGCACAAACAAATAAGGAGATAGAGGATCCCCTTGTCTAATTCCTCTACTACCAGTGAAAGAGTTCGAGAGTTCTCCATTAATAATGACTTGGAAGCTAGCAGTAGAAATACAGCTCATAATGATCTTTACAAAATTAGCAGGGAGCTTCACCTGATTGGGACTTATCCACTTCCTAAGCATAAGTCTTATTCTATCCACAATAATTTTAGAAATTATTTTGTAGACAGTGCAACATAAACTAATAGGCCTAAAAAGATGCATATGTTGAGGAGAAGGAGTTTTAGGCACTAAGGTGATCAAAGTATGATTGGAGGAATGGAGCCAGAGGTGAAAGCTTTAGAAACAACTTCAATAATATCAAGAGCACATAGATTCCAATGCTGTTGAAAAATGAGAGCTGGAAAACCATCAACACCAGGAGCTTTCAACTTCCCAATTCTAGAGAGAGTATCATGAATGTCCTGTTCAGAAATAGGTCTATTCAAATAAAACATCTCATCATTAGAGACATCAGGAAAGAGAGAAGGAATAATTGTCCTTAAGTCCTGAACATGTTCAGTAGAGAAAAGATTACTGAAAAAATCGACAACAATCTATTGAATATTGCTCAAGTTATCAGTCCAAACACCATTATTATCAAACAAACCATCAATTCTATTTCTTCTCCTTCTGACAATAGTGGTGAGATGAAAAAACTTGGTATTGCGATCACCCTCACAAAGCCAATTATCTCTTGACTTCTGTTTCCAAAAAAGAGCCTCAGCTTCTCTAATTTTTTCATAATCAGAAATCAACTGCTTTTCAAGATCCTGTAAGAATTGATTTGGACCTCTTCCCAAGCTTCGCTGAATACCACAAATTCTTGCACTAAGGATCCTCTTTTGCTTAAAAATATTACCAAAAACATTCTTATTCCAATCAACAAGAGTACTAGCTAATCTACTAGTCTTAACCAATAAATCACCATGGTAGCTATTCCACTGCTCAGAGACCATATCCAGGAACTTCTCATGATTAAGCCACATAGCTTGAAATCTGAAAGGAGAATTTTTTCTTGGTCCTCGGGAACTAAAGTGAAGTTTAACTAAAATAGGGCGCAATGATCAGACTTCATCCTACCCAAATGGACCACACATGCATCTGGAAATAAGATTCTTCAATCACCATCACGAAAGCTCATATCCAGTCTCTCCTTGACAGAGTTATTAGTCCAAGTATAGTCAGCTCCTTGATAACACAAATCCACTAAACCATTTCTATAAACCCAGTCCTCCAAATCTGAAATGCTTAGAACCACCAATCTTATCAGAAAAGGAAAATAGCTCATTAAAATCACCAACAAGCATCCAAGGTAAACCAACTCTTTGATATATAGACTCAAGGTAACTCCACAAACTGCTTCTAGCTGTATTACAAGGACTTGCATAAACACCAGTGAGTAAGCAAGGATTAGAACCCATCCAAGAAACTTTAACAGAAATTGCTTGGAAACTAGCATCAACCAACTCAACAGAGACATTATTTTTATTCCAAAGTACCCAAATACCTCTAGAGTAACCAGCAGCTTCTCTAACTTCATAATCAGTAAAACCAAGAGTAAGTCAACAATTCCTGGCATTTCTAAATTGAACTCTAGGTTCACAAATAATCAGGATATCAACCTTATTCATCTTGACTAGGTCTTGAACAGAAGACCTAAATTTTTCACTTCTAGCACCTCTAGCATTCCAAAAAAGGATGTGATCCATTAAAACAATAAGGAGAGGAAGGATGGAGTCCTAATTATTCATTAACCATTTCTTCCTCACAAGAGGAAGAGAGGTTTGTATCACCTGTCACAGTGCTATTATCAGCAAAAATTTGATCAACAAAACCAGAGAGGTTCTTAGAAACAATTGTAGGACCCTTACTCTCAATCATATTCTCCTCAGGAGGGCAATGCCCAAAAATTCCTAAATATCCAGTACTAAGCACACCATCCACATTTTTAAAAGATAATTTCTTAGAAGCAGTAGATTGAAGATCAGTATTGGAGGAATTGCCTTTAGTTTTCCTGTGACACTTAGCAGTATTCTTAGAAGAAGTAACAATATTGACATTTGAGAGATCATTCAAAGGCACTCTAGGAATAGCTTTAATAGGGCCAAAATTAGACTTTTCAGAGCTAGATGTCATCAACTGACTGGCTTTAGACACATCAGAAGTGATAGAAACAGCTTTAGAAATGGTTGAATTTTGCACTTTCTTCTTCTTCTCCTGGAAACTAGTCCAGAGTTTGACAATTGGTGGGGCAGTGTCAGTATTGTCAACAATAGTTTCTGCTCCATCAGTAGCATTGACATTCTCATCTTGAAGAACAGAAAAACGAGACCCCTTAACAGGAGTTTGACCACTGCCTCCAACCTTAGAAACTTTCTTTTTATTCATGTAATTTATCAACATCCACGGACCCATGTCTTCTTTGATGATAGAAGGAGAGTCATTAACAGTATCCATCTCATGAGTCATTTCAAAATTATCATTAGATATATGCACCAAGATTAGAAGAAGCTTTAGGATCACATGTCTCAGACCGGACAACAGGCTGGGTTAACAATAACAGAAGAGCAATTGTCCTTGGAGTGGCCAAAACAACCACACTCAAAACATATCATTGAAATGCGTTCATAGATCACATTATAAGCAATGGATTCAACTTCAACATAAGGCCTTAATGGTTTACTCAAATCTACCTCAATGCAAACTCTAGCAAATTTTCCTCTAGCCTGCCCAATTGTAACTGGATCCACCTTGACCACCTCTCCTAGGATCTTACCTATTTTATCCACAACATACTCCTTAAAAAACTTCACAGGCAAACCACAAATCCTGACCCAGAGAGCCATCTTCCCAATTATATCAGTCATAGGATCAAAATCAGGACTCCATTTCCTGACTGTCAGAGTTTGACCTGCAATAATCCAAGGGCCTCCACACAAGACATCATTCATATCATCTTCTAAATTGAACTTAACTATGAAATAATCATTAAGTAAGTCAATCAGTTGCCAACCACCTTTAGTTTGCCATTGCATCTTAACTCTTTCAGAATGAAATCAAAAGTATTCGTAGAATTCGGCTTACCCAGTAGCTTGATAATCACAGAGCAGCGCCATCCAAAATCAAGCTTGTTGTGCACCTTATCAGAGAAGGATACATTTAAACCATGTTTACCTTGAGAGTACTGACAATCAGTATCAGAAAAATCAAAATCCTCAGACGTAGTCGAGCTGAAGCGATCCACAAGATTCTTGAGCATGGAAGCATAACTCAGAGCTGGTTGAGACTGTGGAGATTGGAAGCAAGACGAATCCAAGTCTTCCATGTGTAAATCTTCCAGATTTGAAGAGATGTCGTTTCCCGATTTAGTTCGTTTTCGCTGCATAATTGGAGATTTTTGGGCTCCGCCACCTCTAGGGGGAAGGGCGGAGAAGGAAAACACTGGCGTCGCCAAGGAACCGCCGGAAGAAGGAGAAGAAACTGGACCGATTTTTGCAGGAGCGTCGGAGCTTCAGGGAAGTCTGTGTATTATTAATGTAGGGAGTTCAGACAATATCTACAGGGTTAAGGAAATTTGTATTATTTGATCAGTATAGCTTGTGTCTCACTTAATTCAGTAATTGGAATGTTTTTTTTTTTTAACAGCTTCTATTGACCCATTTGGTATTTAGTTTTGAGAAATAAAATCACTTATAATTACCATTTTACTTATTTTTTACTTTAAATAACAACATTTTCTCAAGTCTATTTGGATACATTCTCCAAAAACCAAAAACAAAAATTAAATTTGATAGTTTGAAGAAAAATAAATCAAAACGACGCCGTAGAGGCTCTCTTTTTCCTATATACTTCTAAAAGTTTACGGCATCAACTTTATAACAGCATAAATCGCGAAATCCCAAACCCTGCCATCTTCTCTCAGCAACGCCGTCGTATCTGCTCACCGCTCACCAGGTACTTATTTCTCTCTCATTTCTCATCGTTTTCAATTCTCCCCGGAAGTTCATTAAGCTCTCGGAATCCGACTTACCCGTTAGGTTTTTTTAGCAGTAACGATTCTGGTACCCGTTCGTCGAATTTGAATGTTTTGATGGTTTAGGGTTTTTCTTCTTTCGAATTGAGGATGCTTTAAATTATATAATTTTGGTCTATAATAGGAAAAAAAACATAAACTAAGCTCCGAAAATGTCTGGGCTTCTTTTGCTATCAGTTCTTCTTCTTTGTTATTCAAATATTAGGGCTTTCTTCCGGCATTGTAGTTTTGATGGTTTTACTTGATCAGTGATGTAGAGACCATGTGGTGTAATGCATAAGAAAATCACCAATTAGGGTTCTGTGAAGTGGTCAGGCTCTTGGGTTGTAGCCGTGTAGTCTAGGGTTTGAACCTCTTTAAGATCTCTACTTTTTTACGGCTTTCTGCCTCCTATAGATTGTAGGGTTTGGCAGAGGTTCCAGTTTTGAAGCTGGGTCTACCGAGCGCTTCGGGGAGTTCTGGGAATGGAATGTTGTGCCAGACTCGAGAAAGTATAATTGCTTTAAATGGCCCAAATGCGTTAGAAATTCCCATTACTTGATTTCGTGTCACTTGCAATGCCATCCAATAAGGAATTCAGTATAATACTATGATGTCTCTTCACTCTCTTGTGCTGTCTCAGAAGGCTAATTGCTCTATCCCTGTTGCTTATTTTTCAAGTGGTACCCCTTTTCATTCTTTGTACTTTCTACACATAATGAGCTGTTAGTTTTGAGCGATTCGTTGTAATTAGAATTCATCAATAGGAACTCGTAGAGGATGCTTTGGGCTATTCTGTTCAAGTAAATGTATTTGAACTGTTAGATTAAGTGTGGAAGTTGGGTATCTGCCTTAATAGTTTTTCTCTTGGTATTCAATATATTTTTTGTTCTTTTTGTTTTTGGATAGGGTCATTTTGGTGGACTAGGAGGAAAAATCTTGTGGTGTAGGGATGGTTCATATAGTTTACAGTCTCATGTTATTTTGATGCTTACCATTATCTTTTCATATAGATTTTGTATCTCTCTCTCTCTCT
>NC_020496.1:12899106-12964884 GCF_000184155.1 Fragaria vesca subsp. vesca
TCTCTCTCTCTCTCTCTCTCTCTCTCTCTCGCTCGCTATCAGTAGTTGTGTTCTGATAAACTTGCACTTTATGATTCATTTATAAATGTAAGTATGTCACTCTTCCATTTTGGTTGTATTGCATTCTTGGTGTGCATTATTTGAATTCCTCACTATCTTGCTCCTGTTTTTTTTATATGGATAGCTATGGAAGAATAAGATTGTTAGATACCTTACTTGTTTTTAGGCTGTGGCACTCTCAAATGATGGGTCTTTGCATAATGTTGTTGAGAATGATGTATCTGAGAAGCTTGACTGATGTACTTCCAGTAACTGACATAGGCTGTTACATCTTTATCTTTGTGACTTTTGAGCAATGCATTTTTTTTTGTAAGGTGAGCTATGCATTTGTGGTAATCATTTTTGTTTGTAATACTAATTCTACTTTATGAGTTTGTGCTAACTTTTAGCATATGGTTGCATTATCTACACTGTTTAATGAAGAGTCAAATGATGAATGATAATATGTCATAACATTAAAGGAAAAAATAATTACGCCTACTTTCATCTAATCACACTGCTCCCTTTAAAACTCTAAGTTCAATCCATAATTTCTCCAACGGTATTTCCACACCCATTGGGATCTCAACCTGTCTGCCTTGTTAGTGATGATAGTAATATACAGCACGGAATAGTGTGGACAGTATGAGTACACAGCTATCTCATTACATTGTACAGTCCGATCCAGTGTGGCAGACAAAGGGGCAGAACTAGGTTGATGTGTGAACATTGCACTTGTTTTTTGAAACCATGATGAGAGGAAACTCAATATAATAACTTAATTCGCTTTTTTGGTTGTGAGTTGTGACTACTGCTGCTACTGATGGTCTTTTCTTTTCTTTTTTTTGTGTAGCTTTACTTGTATTAATTACTGGTAGTATAGTTGTTTTGATGATAGTTCTACTGATTAATATCATTTTGATATTATCTGGGGGATCCCTTATCTTGTCAGGACATTATATTGTGTTGATGTTGATGGCTTATTGAATTTCAGATAGTTTACTCATCTTATGTTGCCGCTGATGACAGGTAGAAAATGCCGAAGGTAAAGACTAATCGAGTTACCTACCCAGAAGGCTGGGAACTAATCGAGCCTACTCTTCGTGAACTGCAAGCAAAGATGAGAGAAGCTGAGAATGATACTCATGATGGTAAAAGGAAATGTGAAACCTTATGGCCCATTTTCAAGATAGCACATCAAAAGAGTCGCTACATTTTTGACCTTTACCATCGCCGAAAAGAAATTTCCAAGGAATTGTATGAGTTCTGCCTGGACCAAGGTTATGCTGACCGCAATCTAATTGCAAAGTGGAAGAAGGTCTGTTTCAGAATCTCTTTCAATTTGATTTGATATTTAATATGTTGCCCTGGTTTATTTGTGAATAAGTTGACTCAAAATGAATTTGAAAATCAACTGGCCCAAAATTGTGATTTGAAACATAGTAAATAATGATGAAGGTACTGTAAGTGAGCAAAGAAAAAGTTTATTCAGTAAAGGAATAAGTTGGGGTTGGCATAGCATGCTAGACCTTTAGCCGTGCAAGGGAGATACATAGAGGTTGAACACATGTCGTGCATATACCTAAGAGAGTCGATATAAAAGGTGTTCAACATTTTTTTCCTGATATGAAAAGTCTTTAACATAGGGTAAACTCATTGTCTGCAGCATTTTACTACGTGCATTGTAAGTGTTGATGTTTGATATTAAGACAAGGAACGTACACCTATCCCACATATTTGGAGGTTATGGGAAATGATTGGATGACAGTTGCTTCGATTTATATGTTCGAAATGACCTGCATATTCCAAAACATTGGTTAAACTCATTTTCGAAAGTTTCTTGGTAATGAAAACCCATGTTTTGATATTACATGTGCCATGTATTTGGAGGGTGTTTACTGGATGAACATGACTTCAATTAATGTGTTGGAAAATGATCGAAAAATATTGCATCAAACTCATAAGCTATGCTGTCTATTTACTTTAGTCTCTTAATTTCCAACTTCAACTAAAAGATATATGGTTTGTGTTTGCAGCCGGGTTATGAACGCCTTTGCTGTTTAAGGTGCATGCAGCCTCGGGATCACAACTTTGCAACCACATGTGTCTGCCGAGTGCCCAAGCATCTGAGGGAGGAGAAGGTTATAGAGTGCGTGCACTGTGGCTGCAGGGGCTGTGCCAGTGGAGATTGATTACTGTTCTCTTCTTCAAGTTCAAATGGTTTGCCCAGTTTAGCCTTTGTCCATGTGTAGTGATTGTACCCCCCTTAACTGACCTTGAATCTTTTCGGCTGGGAGTTGTAATAGTATGTCTCATCTTGCAAGAACAAATTGTTGTGATGTTTAACCAAATGCAAACTTGAAAGCTTAGAAAAAGCATGCCGTCGTGCATTATTTGTTTTGGTTTGTCACGAGTTTGCTTATTGATAATGTTGCATGTGTGGGATGGATTTTTTATTTTCTCAGTAATTTCCAGAGTGACAATGTGAAACAGATTTTTCCCGCTTGACAACTCTGAATGTCTGTTTTCTTGGCTAGAGGACACTCTTTGGCTACCAAGTATTGTTCAAGGTAAGCTTTAGTTCATTCTTCTGTGGTAGCACTGGAAAAAGCCTAATACACACAAGACTTGTCAATTAAGCTGTTCTTTGTCCCGCACAAAGAAAAAGAGGGGAAAAAGGAATAAAAGTGAAACCCTACATCCAACAAATTGTGTTTGATATACCTAAAGATTCTAGACCATCCTTCTGAAACCATGGAATCTCGTTGCTTCATGATCAACGCTTAGGAAGTGGGAAGACGTGACTACTATTTGCAATCATGAGTGAGTTTGGAAATGAAACATACGCATTATACCAATAATGGCAAACATGCTGAGCTAATGATAGAGAAGGATCACTTGCGCCTCTTGGTCTAGTAGGTCTAATTTCTGGGCACATAATAATATTGTCGTAGGCTCATAGCTTATACCTAAGATCAAAGACCTTGCTGCGAGTCTTCTTTTACTCTTATACACCAACCAGAGTCGAGCATCCTAAGCTAGCTATACTGCTATAGAGTGTTTTTAGAATCTTATGAACGCCCAAATACATATATATGTGCAGTTACGCTAATGTCGCTATACATAACCCATGTACATGATTTGCAGCATCACACTCACGCTCTTGAAGTCTTGATTAAGTCATAAGAGTAAAGACCTAACCATTACAAATTTACAATATCCGGATGAGGCATACATACTTGCTCGGCCCACTTCTAAAGTAAGATTGACTGTTAGACATTGTGCTCTGGAATCCAGATGTTTCTTAAAACAGAAGAAAAGGTTGAGGTTTGCTCACTTTGCTGGAAACAAAAAGCAGTTGCAGTTGTTGAAGATCAAAAGGAAAAAGAAGAAGAGGCTGGTTTGCACGAATAGAAAAGGCTACATATTGTATTATTTCATGCTTTCTTGTACTTTATATGTCATGCGACATGTGCATATATGGTTAAAAGACTATTTAACAATGATGCTGGAAACTAAGGAAAGTGAAGAAAACCAGAAGTGACGAGATCTGAGTTGTGAGAGTGCGAGTGTATAGATCACTCCTTTTGTCAATGTTTCTTAATTGATTTTAGGTATTAGTCGGAAGGCAGGGCATGTTACCTCCCCGTATATGATCGAATGAAGCTGATCATCAAGTACTTATAAGTTAAAATATAGACAAATGTTTGATATTTTCAAAAACCCAATTAACACAAAGTTTAACATTTCCAGTACGTACGAATACATTATTTTTATATGGAAAGAAGAAAAGCTATGGACACTATGGACACTCTTATAGGATATCACAGCAAAGGCCAAGGAACAAGAATACTGAGAATCAAATCGCTTTCAGAATTGACAATAGCTACGTCCCAAGTTTTAGTGTGTTGCTTCAAGCTTGTTTTAATTATTTATATTGGGCAGTTAGAACACTTTGCCCCGGATCTCGAACATGACACCAATTCAAGATCCATCAAAGCAAAACGTTGGAAATATATGATCGACATGTGAGCTTGATCTTCTACTTTCATGTCACTCTGATATCTGTTCTTGCATTCCCCATATGTTTTCTCATGTATATATATATGATATCACCTAACCTGTTATCTCTGTTTGAAAATTTATAAAACTAGTTCTTCAGAATTTTTTTTTGATTGATATCTATAACTAAATGTGCATGCGTGTGTGTTTCATTATGTAATTATTCAGAACTCGCCACCAAATTAAGATCCATTTTTATTTCATTTCCAACTCTCCCCTGTATTGTTTCTAATATTGTACAATGCCATGATGTTATCGATCGAATTATTATTTAGATTTTAGAACGTGGGGAAAAGTTAACTTCATCAAATAAGTTTTGATTTGACAGATACAGATCATACGAAGCCCTTCTAATGAGGACCCTTAAGTTGAGGATTTTTCGGTTTATCCCACTTTTCGATCTTATATCCACATTTTAATCATTCAATTTATAAGTATTTATGAGTAGATCATTTCTGTAAATTTTCAGCCATATTGAAAATCATTAAGACATTCATAAGTGTAACTTACCAATTATGAATTTGAACGGTTCATGTTTGACATATTTAGTTCGTCTATTAATTTGATCTAGTTTGTTACCTTAAAGATCACTGATTTGGCTGAAAATTTGTATGGGTGATCTATACATATAAACCTAAAAATTGAACATATGAGGTGCCAAGATGTGATAAAAAAATATGTTTTTTAAACCATAAACCGAAAAGTCCTCAACTAATCCTCAACTTAAAGGTCCTCACTAGAAAGGCTCCCACATATCATATTCTTCCAACTTGCCTCAAACAAGATATATGCAGCAAATCTTATGCAGATTTGTCATTTTCATTGAACCCTTAACAAGATCGATCGAGTACCTATTTTATGCTGCGCATTCATGAAAGCATACTTAACAATCTACATGCTTAATAACTGTACCTAAAGATTCCGCAGCCAAGATAATGGAAGGAATAGTTGTTAGGGTATTAGGTTAATTAGGGCTCCATATAGCATATGGTTAAATTTCTTAGATTGTGTACAAGAATATGTAAATCTCAGTCAAACTCCAAAGACCAAGAAATTTGAACAGAAAGACTAGAGAATTTCAATGTCACAGTGGTACCGGTAATAATTCCTCGAATTTGAGTTCTGGGAAGGCAACAAAGTCATCAACGAATGAAGATCATGTATGCCAGACATCATCTAGCTAGCAATGCTTTTTTGTCTTTCTGGGAAAAAGTTAAATTGTAATGCATGGCAAGGACTTTTGCTAGAAACAAGACATCAAAGAGGAAAGGATCTAAAATTTCTTAAGTTACTAGAAATCAAAATGATTCCAGTGATCCTATTATGGAGTAGCTCCGCCTCCACCCTCCCTTTCTTATCTAGCTAGCTCGATTCATATTGGATATATCAACATCAGAGATTGGACCCATTAAACAGCGAAAGAAAGTGATCGAAGAGATTAAACTCGTTTTGCCATAGCAGAGCATATCACAGTCGAGTGACTTGATCGATCTGATTCCCGGCGGCCGTAAATTATAAACAAAGCTTTAAGGTTTGGTCACATCATCAACCCCAACCTTTTCTGGCCGTGCAGACCTATATCTGCTGCATCCAACCATGTTGGAAGAGCTTCAGTGCCTATCAATAGGAAGCTCTTCTAATGAGGACTCTTAAATTGAGGACTTGGTGATGACTTTTTGCTTATCCCACATTTCGAGATTATATTCACATCTTGACCGTTTAGTTTATAAGTATTTATGAGTATATCATTTCTTCAAATTTTCAGGTATATTGAAAATTGTTAAGACATTCATAAGTGTGATTTATCAATTATGAACTTGAACGATTCATATTTTTTGACAGATTTGGTTCGTCCATTAATTTGATCTAGTTTGTTATCTTAATGAACACCGATTTGGATAAAAATTTGTAGAAATGATCTACTCATATAAACCTAAAAACTGAAAGGATGAGATGTCAAAATGTGATCGAAATTAGGTCTTTTAAACCATAAACCGAAAAGTCCTCACCAAGTTCTCAACTTAAGGATCCTCACTAGAAGGGCTCCCCCTATCAGTAATAGGCTATTACTGAGTCCGTAGTATTGCGAGACAACATGGTAAAAGTAAAAGAGAAGGGTTTTACAAGATTGAAAGCGGAATGAGATTCCAAGTTAGTAATAGAAGCAACCAAATTAATGGTCGCATTGATAACTACAATTTTAGGGAGGGTAGATTTTCTCTTCCTGGGAGTCATCATTGAGCGTTGGCGGCGTGCTCCTTCCCTTGGCGGCTCCGTCCGCCTGCTTGATGGCATTGTCTGTCCCTCTAACGACCTTGTCCGTTCTTCTGACAACTCCATCCGATTTTCCGGTGACGGAGTTTGTCATTTTCTCTTGCAATTTTATGTTTTCTTCTCCCCTCCTCAAGATCTGATCTCATGTTCTCTTTATGAAAACCCCGACTCCAATCGTTGCGGGTCTCATCAAAACATCTTGTCTGCTTTCTCAGATCTACAACCTTGGGTGGCTTCTTGACGTTGATTCTCTTTGCTATGGTACAATGCATTGTGATGCAAGTGTGAAATGGAGATGTACAGAGATCGAGCGGCGTCTCCGGTGCATGCACTGATACTTTTATCCTTTTCTTTACTTGGTTGTTTGTTTGTGATGGTGCCGGCAGCGTCTCATCTGCTAGCTATGTGGCGGTGAGTTTCAATGTAGATTTGGGTTTGTTCTCGACTGTTTTGATATGGATTAGCTTGGTTGGTTTTCAGGATTTCAGGATTGGCTATTTCAGATCGGGATCGGTTTTGGCCATCAGAACAATTTTCTCTTACAGGCGTATGGTGTCAGTTACGGCGACGACGACGGGTGGTGGCTGCTGTCCCTCTCTGATCTGCCTTAGTCTATCTATAAGGTTTGCTTTTGATTTGGGCTTTTTTAGGTTATTTCTTTCGTTGTTTTTGTTGGATATGTAGTTTGCTTTTCTTTTATGGGCTTGTAATTGCTACCCTTGTTTGGGTTTTAATGAATTGCCTATTTGTCCAAAAAAAAAGATGGTTGCATTGATATTCTTTGAAGATTGATCAAGCTAGCTAGTTCAAGACATTATAGTGTTAGCGGCTAGTTTTGATTTCATTAACTTTAAATATATTTTCCGTGAATCTAATTATTTGTCAAATGATATTTGTCATTCTAGTGATTCCTCTTTGTATTAGAATGGTAGTGTATTTAGTGACGCTTCTAGACCCTCAGTGGTGTTCACATGGTCACCTAGTGACAAAAAAAATCATGGTCAATCACCGTTGGATGTAAATCCAAGAGTGGAAAACAAAATAACTTAACGTTAAAATGATACTTCCCACCCTTGGATTTACATCCAACGGTGATTGACCATGATTTTCTTAGTTACTAGCTAGGTGACCATGTGAACACCACTGTCTAGACCCTTGCTCTTTGACATTGTAAATGTCGGTTGTCTAGAGGTTTCATTTTGTAATAAAAAAAAGGATTAATTTCAGTTTTCCCTTCTAAGGTTTGGGGTTAACATCGTTTCATTCCCCATACTTTTAATTTTGAAAATTTACCCCCTAAAGTCTCTAATTTTTATAAATTGGACACAATTGTTAAAATTTCGTCCAATTTGAAGGTTAAATGATGACATGAAATCTTAGAAAAAATGTCCTAAAAAGCGATTTATGTTGTTATAAGACTATTTTAGCCCTTTTAGTGAGTTATGAAGTCAAAATTAATCTCCGAATTAGACAGAATTTCAGCAATTGGGCATGATTTATGAAAATTGAAAACTTTAGGGGATAAATTTTCAAAATTAAAATTATGGGAAGTGAAATAATGTTAACCCTAAGACTCAGGAAGGTAAACTGAAATTAATCATAATTAAAAAAAAACATAAAAACTTTTTCGTTCTATACATGGGAAAGTGGTAATTTTAAATACGCTTCTTCACTTGTATGTGCTAACTTATTGCTTCTAGAAGACCACTAGAAATAGTACGTCGACCCACTCTGATGCCACCTAGTTAAAATAAACGATGTCATGACATGCTGATAGACACTAATGCGATATGCGTTCCGCAAATGATGATCGGTAGGAACTGCAAGGTACTTTTTTGAGTAGAACTTCTATCCAAATCCTAGCCCCAACGTTCACAAGTTTCTTATTAGTGGGTTGATGAGTACTGGTGCCTGCGAGACCCATACGACGTTGGTAAAAAGTGTCAGCATCCAGAGAGTTTGTGTTATCACGAGACACGACTGTCAGATGCATATGGGATATATTACATGGTAAAAAACCTTAGACTAGCGGAGACCCGATTGTCAGATGCTTGCGAGTTTAATTACATGGTAGAAAACCTCTTAGACCAACAAAGTCTTACTGCTCTCATGTGGATATTGGCTCGGATCCAGTGTTTGTTGGGTTCCTGCAAGTCACAGGCGGTTCATAAAGTTTCTAAGTTGATGGGTTGCATCACCTCAAGCATTTGATGTAAGGAAAAGTAATTTATTTGTTTTTTTTAACATTAAATAGCGATAATTATATCCGCTTGATAAAAATAAAGTTTCTCCCCCGTTTATTGGAAAGAAAAAGATTGTTTCTAGAAGTATATCTTTATATGGTAATTGGTAAATATATAAATTTGCATAATTGGAGTCTCTAGAAGGCCAATAGATATCTTTCCGTTTGCTGCATTCTTCTAGATGATCCAGAAAGAACCTTTAACAAGGATACGTACGATCCAATCTTTAACCTACGGCCAATGGCAATCACATATTAATACGGAATGGAAATGTTTTAGGCAGGAAATTGTCCATAAATAAATTCATATTATTTTGGGATGTCATAACAGTTATTGACTATAAAACACATATAGGGAGTAGAGAGAAGCAGACTTCTCCAGATTACGCCACAGCGTTTTCTTCAACACAGCTAAGAACACCAACCAGTCAATTCGTTTACTTATCCTTACGATATATTCTTTTCGATCTCGAGGCTTGAATTTTGGTACTATTGCAGTATTGCTGCTAGTTTTCAACGACCTTTGAAAAACAGAACAAGTAAGTCCAAGTAGTTGTTGTTTTTCTGGGTTTGTTTATGTGATCTTTGTTTAATTCTAACACGGAAATACGTAAAAGTTCTACCATTTCCCTATTAAACCACCAGATTAGTTTATGTTAATTTTGCTATACAACGTAAGTATTCATTGGTTTATTCACTAAAAATTTTGGGGGATAGTAACTATAGATCCGACCTGGACAGGGAATTAATAGGGTTTAGGCTAAACCCTAAACACATATCAGATCAAAATATTGGGTTTAGGATCAACCTGAAATTTGACTATTGTTTGCACAAAGCTTGATTTTTTGAACTCTTAACAAAAAAAGTGTCGTTATTTTGGATCAAAAAAAAATCTGGGATTTAGTTTGGTGTCACTATCACTCATAAAGCTCCAAACTTTTCAATCACTGCAGTTTGGTTAATCTGTTGATTAATTTAGAAGACAACATTACAAACAAAACAATCCAATGTGTGAGCTGTAGAAGGAGTGATACTTACGTAAATAATTTTACGAATATTCAAAACTTGAAAAAGAAATCTATACAAAATTCTACACAAATCATAAGCACCATATGAAATAGTGATAATCAAGCTGCTTAAAAATTCAAACCTGATGAGACTGGTGCCCATTTCCGTGTACATATATCTCTCTCAACATCCCACGTCCATTTTCTAGTTCTCTAATCTTAATCTTAATGACAACGATGACACTGGCCGGCCGCCACCACAAGTGGATGCCATGTTGACATCTCTGTAAGCTTCTGAGTTTCCATCCATTACAGGTGGTCGTCGAGTTAGTTAGAATATCACGTCCTCATTCACAACCGTCATACAAGGTGGCTGCTGGTGTTACTTAAGCTCTTGTGAGTCTTGTCAAAACTCAAAAGTACTACTCAAGCTGTTTTGGTAATCGAAGTAGATCAAAATGGCGTCGGCTTTGGCCGGAGACGATCTGGCACGGTCGACGAGCAGCCGGAGGAGCTATACTTCACATGGGAGCAAGCGGAGCTGGGCCTCTACAAGTTTCCGGGAAGTATGGCAAGCCCCGCCGGACGTGTTCAACCGGAGTGGCCGGCAGGACGAGGATGAAGAGCTCCGGTGGGCAGCCATAGAGCGGCTTCCGACTTATGATAGACTGAGAAGAGGGATGCTCCGGCAGGTACTCGACAATGGACGAGTGGTCACTGATGAAGTGGATGTTACGAGGCTTGGAGTGCAAGACAAGAAGGTGTTGATGGAGAACATACTCAAAGTTGTGGAAGATGATAATGAAAGGTTTCTTAGAAGACTTCGAGACAGAACCGACAGGTTTGAGACTGTGAAGCTCACTCTAACAAAGAAAAAAAATAATTTATTTAATTTTGGTTTATACTGTTTTAATTATTGATTTGGAATTTTTGGGTTTTATAGAGTTGGGATTGAAATTCCGAAGATTGAAGTTAGATATGAGCATCTGTCGATTGAAGGAGATGTGTATGTTGGGAGTAGAGCACTGCCTACTCTGCTTAATGCCACCTTGAACAGCATAGAGGTAAGTTTCTTTTGTTTTCTCGGTATCAATTTTGTGATGTTATTTGTGGCTGCAAATAGTTTATCTAGTGAATTTGTATAATGGGATGAGGATTGAATTTGTTTGTTACTTGATTTTGTTTCTGGGTTGTATAGAGTGTTCTGGGTTTGATTCGTCTTTCTCCATCAAAGAAGAGAAAGATCCAGATACTTAAACATGTCAGTGGAATAGTCAGACCCTCTAGGTAATTTTGATGATTTGTTCTTTCATTTCTTGAAACAGAAAGGTTTGGTTAGTCTTTTAGTACTTGTATTAGGTTTTCACTGATTTCGTAATTTCCAGGATGACCCTGCTTTTGGGTCCTCCAGGTGCAGGTAAAACAACATTGCTGTTGGCACTTGCAGGGAAGCTTGATGACGATCTGAGGGTGATGATTCAATTCTCTCATCCAATTTTCACTTGTCATTGTTTACTTTTTACCCATTTATGTATTGAATGACTCGGAAATGGTGAACAGGTATCTGGGAACATCACTTACTGTGGTCATGAATTCAGTGAGTTTGTTCCCCAGAGGACATGTGCTTATATCAGTCAACATGATCTCCACTACGGAGAAATGACAGTGAGGGAGACATTGGATTTTTCCGGACGATGTTTGGGTGTGGGGACTAGATATGAAATGTTGGCTGAACTTTCCAGAAGAGAAAAGGAAGCAGGAATCAAGCCAGATCCTGAGATTGATGCATTCATGAAAGCCACTTCAGTTTCAGGCCAGAAGACTAGTTTGGTCACAGATTATGTTCTCAAGGTCTGTAACCGTTAATTGCCATTTGCCAGTTTTTTTCTGAAGCCGAAATATATAGTTTAATGTATCATCAATCCAAATATTTTGGGAAAATCTAATTTCTTATGAATTAACAGATTCTTGGTTTGGATATCTGTTCTGATATCATGGTTGGTGATGATATGAGAAGGGGTATTTCTGGTGGCCAGAAAAAGCGTGTCACAACTGGTATGCTTCTTGTCAGATATCTAAGAAATTTCTTATTGATTAGAGACAATGTTTGTGTGATGAACTTTAAATCAGAATTACCCTATTAAGGTCCCAAGTCACAGTCTTGCAATGTAATGTATCACACAGTCTTACCAGCCTAATGGGTGTTGCTTAAACAATATGCAGGGGAAATGTTGGTAGGACCAGCAAAGGTGCTATTGATGGATGAAATTTCAACAGGGTTAGACAGTTCCACAACTTTTCAGATATGCAGGTACATGAGGCAAATGGTACATATAATGGATGTGACAATGGTCATCTCTCTTCTTCAACCAGCACCAGAGACATTTGAGCTGTTTGATGACCTTATCTTACTTTCAGAAGGTCAGATTGTGTACCAAGGTCCGCGTGACCGTGTTCTTGAGTTCTTTGAATACATGGGTTTCAAATGCCCAGAGAGGAAAGGAGTTGCTGACTTTCTGCAAGAAGTAACATCAAAGAAGGATCAAGAACAATACTGGTTCAAGAAAAGTGAACCTTACAGATACATTGATGTTGCTGAGTTTGTTGAGTGCTTCAGCAATTTCCAGTGTGGCCAACAGATTGCATCGGAACTTGGGGTTCCTTATGAGAAGTCAAGAGCTCACCCAGCTGCATTAGTCAAAGAGAAATATGGTATTTCAAATTGGGAACTGTTCAAGGCTTGTTTTGCAAGGGAGTGGCTTCTAATGAAGCGCAATTCTTTTGTGTATGTATTCAAGACCACTCAGATAACAATCATGTCTGTAATTGCCTTCACAGTGTTCCTTAGAACTCAAATGCCAGTGGGCACTGTACAAGATGGAGGGAAGTTTTTCGGAGCGCTGTTTTTCAGTCTGATCAATGTCATGTTCAATGGAATGGCAGAACTGGCAATGACTGTTTTCAGGCTTCCTGTGTTTTATAAACAGAGGGATTTCTTGTTTTATCCTGCTTGGGCTTTTGGATTACCCATTTGGGTCCTTAGGATCCCCCTATCTTTTATGGAATCGGCAATATGGATTATTCTCACTTATTACACCATTGGATTTGCTCCAGCTGCTAGCAGGTAAACATGATTTAACTTTCATCTTGGAATATAAATTTAGTCATATCTGAGGCTATTGTGATCAGAGATACATCTACTCACATAGTTCTTATTCACAGATTTTTCAAACAGTTTTTGGCTTTTTTTGGCATACATCAAATGGCACTGTCCCTCTTTCGGTTCATTGCTGCTCTTGGAAGAACACAAACAGTTGCAAATACTCTCGGTACCTTTACCTTGCTTATGGTGTTTGTCCTGGGAGGATTCATTGTTGCCAAGAGTATGTGCTCAATCTCTTCCACCTTGAGTTCTTTTCTTGTTGTTAGAGCAATCTGTTAGTACTAAAGTTTTAATGTTAGAAATCACTTACAAATTTCAGATACTTCATCTTGGTATTTCATCATCTGTAATAGTTAATTTTTGTGACTGCAGATGACATTGAGCCTTGGATGATATGGGGCTACTATATATCTCCTATGATGTATGGACAAAATGCAATTGTCATGAATGAATTCCTCGATAAAAGATGGAGTGCGGTAAGATCTCTCAGAGGTTTGATAGTCTTTATTTCATGCTTTGAATCATGTGCATGAACAATTTCATGCTTAAGCAAATTTATGTTCGAATATAGCCAGTTTTGAATTCTCAAACATAAGAAATTACTGGAAGTTTTAAAGACTCTTATCAACTGGACCTGCAGCCAAATACAGATCCAAGAATTAATGCACCTACAGTTGGGAAAGTCCTCCTTAAGTCCAGAGGATTCTTCACAGATGAATATTGGTTCTGGATATGTATTGGAGCACTATTTGGATTTTCTCTTCTTTTTAACATCTTATTCGTTGCAGCATTGACATTTCTGAATCGTAAGTTCATCACATTTTCAATTTTTTTCTGTTTCATCAATAAAAGTGAAATTCTAAAGTTGATGAACCATGTTTCTTGTATTGGATTATGAACATCAGCTCTTGGAGATACGAAAGCTGTTACAGCTGATGAAGAAAGTGAAAAAAAGAAGAAAAAGTCATCAACTGAAGGTCTGTGCATTTATCTCCTCCCCTATAAGTTTTGGTTACATTTCCCTCACAGTATGTCACCACTAAGACAAGTGACAAATTCTTACCTTCAAAAACTTCTTCTGAGAAAATTCAGGTCTCGATATGGCATTGAGAAGTTCTTCAGAGAATGCACCAACGAAAGGAATGGTTTTGCCCTTCCAACCCCTTCCACTTGCATTTAACCATGTGAACTACTACGTTGATATGCCAGCTGTAAGTTATTCATTGTAAAATTTGTATGCCTTGTTTCCCTCTAAGAAATGTTCATCATTTGTGTATCATTCAAAAGGTCTTTATTAAGTAAGCTTCTGTTATCTAATATTAGGAAATGAAGAGTCAAGGAATTGATCAAGATCGCCTTCAGCTTCTGCGAGATGTCAGTGGTGCTTTTAGACCAGGAGTATTGACAGCACTTGTAGGTGTCAGTGGTGCTGGAAAAACAACTCTTATGGACGTCTTGGCTGGGAGAAAGACGGGTGGTTATATTGAAGGGACCATTAACATCTCTGGTTATCCAAAGAACCAAGAAACATTTGCTCGTGTTAGCGGTTATTGTGAGCAGAATGACATCCATTCCCCACATGTAACTGTGTACGAATCTCTGCTGTATTCAGCCTGGCTCCGTCTTTCTTCAGACGTAAAGACCCAAACAAGAAAGGTATGTTGTATACAATGTCGACTCAATAAGAATCCCTTACATAAACCTTACCATATTCTTTTCTAAGTTTTAAGTCCTATTCTTCAACAATCATCAGTATTGAGATTTCGTTTTGATATGATACAGATGTTTGTTGAGGAAGTGATGGAGTTGGTTGAGCTTAATCCCATTAGAGATGCTCTAGTCGGTCTTCCTGGACTAGATGGTCTTTCAACAGAACAAAGGAAGAGACTAACCATAGCCGTGGAGCTGGTAGCCAACCCCTCTATTATTTTCATGGATGAACCAACATCTGGACTTGATGCCAGGGCTGCTGCCATCGTTATGCGTACTGTGAGAAACACGGTGAACACTGGAAGAACTGTTGTCTGCACTATTCATCAGCCAAGCATAGATATTTTTGAAGCCTTTGATGAGGTATCACTCAACCTCCTAGTCTTTGTTACCTTCGTGTGTATTCTTGTGCGCCTGACTGCCTCTTGCATATTTCCAACTTGATTTGTGCTTTCTGCAGCTGCTTCTGATGAAAAGAGGAGGGCAAGTTATATATGCTGGACCTCTAGGTCGCCAATCTCACAAGCTTGTAGAATATTTTGAAGTGAGCATTCTTTGTGGTTGTGATTTTGTGTAAATTTTTATTTGGCTTTGAAAATCTGAGCAGGGACTTTGTTACCGAGTTATATTGAATTTTAATGCCCTATCGACTAACATAAATCTGTTACAGGCCATTCCCGGGGTCACTAAGATTAGGGATGGTTACAATCCTGCTACATGGATGCTTGAGGTTACTGCTCCTTCAGTTGAGACTCAACTGGATGTGGACTTCGCAGACATTTATGCCAACTCCTCACTTTACCAGTGAGTGTGATTTTTTTCCTCTAAATGTTATTGCTTCCTCTAAATTTCTATCGTTTGATTATTTCCCGTTCTTGATCTTCTTTTAGGAGGAATCAAGAGCTTATCAAAGAGCTCAGTACTCCGGTGCCAGGGTCCAAGGATCTCTACTTCCCAACCAAATACTCCCAACCATTTTCTGTTCAATGTAAAGCTTGTTTCTGGAAAATGCATTGGTCTTATTGGAGAAACCCCCAGTACAACGCTATCAGGTTCTTCATGACAATAGTCATCGGTGGTTTATTTGGTCTTATCTTCTGGAACAAGGGACAACAAACGTAAGATCTCATTCTCTCGGACTAATTACTTAGTTAATTGACTGCTGCATAGTTAAGTATATCATTCAGAATTTCAGATCAAATTAGTTAAGTATATCATAGTGTCATACTATTGGTGTCAGTATCTGATGTTAACTAACATTATCATATAACAGAACCCAGCAACAAGATCTGATGAATCTTTTAGGAGCCATGTATGCTGCTGTGCTATTCCTTGGAGCTACCAATGCTTCTGCAGTGCAATCAGTTGTCGCAATTGAAAGAACAGTTTTCTATCGTGAAAGGGCGGCTGGGATGTACTCTGAACTTCCTTACGCATTCGCTCAGGTAATGCAGACACTAGAAAAAATTGGTCTGTAACTTTATCAATCTAAACCTAGTGAATCTAGTAAAAACTGGTTACTCATTAATCATTATGAAGACCTACTTAATTTACTTCTTTTGCAGGTGGCCATAGAGACAATCTATGTGGCGATTCAAACTATTATCTACACTATGATCCTCTACTCTATGATTGGCTTTGAGTGGAAGATAGCCAAATTCCTCTGGTTCTACTACTACATACTTCTGTGCTTCATCTACTTCACAATGTATGGGATGATGGTTGTTGCACTCACTCCAGGCCACCAGATTGCTGCAATCGTTATGTCCTTTTTCCTCAGTTTCTGGAATTTGTTTTCCGGGTTTCTCATTCCAAGACCAGTATGTGACATTGTATCCAGATACATATGGCACAATGCATCAAATCATACTTGACATTCTATTTGTGTTGGCATACAAGAGCTCACCACATTTTTTTGATCTGTTGCAGCAAATCCCAATCTGGTGGAGGTGGTACTACTGGGCTTCACCTGTGGCTTGGACGCTTTACGGCCTTGTGACCTCTCAAGTGGGTGACAAGAATGCTGATCTTGTGCTACCCGGATATGGCACTACGCCATTGAAGAGTTTCCTCAAGGATCAGCTGGGTTTTGATTATGACTTCCTACCGGCTGTCGCGGCTGCGCATGTTGGCTGGGTTCTCCTTTTCTTCTTTGTGTTTGCATATGGAATCAAGTACCTCAACTTTCAGAGGAGATAACCATGCATCTTGACACTGCTGCTACAAATATGAGACTCTTAGGACAATACAATAGGATAGCATCTGTGTAAAGTGGTCCATCTTGTGCATTATTACATTCTTTGGTCCTGGTTTTCCACCAATGCAGCTATACTTGAACTATTTTAGGGACACAAAATATCTTTGTTGTTTTTGTTTCTCAGACAATTACTAAAGTGATTTGATGCAAAATAATAATCATTCTTTGGTCCAAGTGTTCTCCATCCTGATCAGTTTTGGAAGCTTTCATGATAAAAATCATTTTCTTTTCCCAGTCTAAAAATTGAAATGTAGGTGTTCTTAACTCAGTGGAGTTAACCAGAACATGTGGTCAAGTTGGTAATAATTTATGTGTGATTTCTTATACTCAAGTTCGTACCTTGTCAATGCTGATCAGAGTTTAAATTTTAATATATTCTTGGTAAGGGGAAGGAAATGTTTTGACATAACCCTTCGGCGCGGATTAGTTTATGTATCCAAAAAAGCCTTTGAGGATATCATCTTTAATATAATCAAAACAAAATTGAACTCATTTGTTTTTCCTTGGTAAAAAAATAATAATAAAAATAAATTTTTCGGGTTGATTTCAACGACAATCACAGCCCCGCCACATATATAAATCTCCAGTTCAACCTCCACAGAAACCTTTCAACCTTCATTTTCACCCAATCTCACCTCCTCCATTCACCGGAAGACCAAAACCATGTCAGACCCAAAACCCAGACTAGTCTGCTGCATCGGCGACATCCACGGCTTCCACACCAAGCTCCAAAACCTCTGGTCCAATCTCGAATCCTCCACCCCTTCTTCCGACTTCGCCACCGCCCTCATCATCTTCCTCGGCGACTACTGCGACCGCGGCCCCGAAACCAACAAAGTCCTCGACTTCCTCATCTCCCTCCCCTCCCGATACCCACGTCAGAAACACGTCTTCATCGCCGGAAACCACGACTTCGCCTTCGCCGCATTTCTCGGAGTCGTGCCTCCGCCGCTGGACGGGTCGGAGTTCCGCGAGGGGTGGAGGGAGTTCGAGGACAATGAGGAGAGAGAAGGGTGGTTTAAGGGCGAAGGGTATGAAGGGATGCATTTGCAGGGGAGGAGATGGGCGGGGAGGATGACGGGGTTTAATAAGGCCAAGGGGACTGAGTATCAGGGTTCTATTTATGATGCCGGGCCCACATTCGAGTCCTACGGGGTGCCTCATGGCTCTGCTGGTATGATTTTGTTGTTGTTGGGTGTTTGGTGTTTGATTTGGTTGATTATTCGAAATTGATTGTGCGTTTTGGTTGTTGAATTATTTGGTGTCGAATTATGCAAGTGACAATCTTGGTTTGTCGAGTCATTAATGTTTCATCGTGTGTTGTTGTTATGTGTAGTAATCAGTAACCTTAAGGTTGGTGTACTGTTAAATTTACGTAGAGTGGCTATGAAACCATTTTGTTTGACGAATTCATGTCTCTTGATTGTATGATGGTTTAGTCTGATAAGTTTGATCTTGGTTTGCCAAATGGTGAATGTGCCATTATGTTATTTAGTACTTGTAACTAGTTGTCTATACTTGGATGGGTTTTGTGCTTTCTCAGTAAAATCGGTGATATGTTTTGTTTGGTGACTTCCTGAATTGGAACAATTCTTGTGGTCAGATTTGGTGAAGGCAGTTCCTGATGATCATAAGAAGTTTCTTGCCAATGTGGTCTGGGTGCATGAAGAGGTCAGGCTTGTTTTATTTGCTCTCAAGAGTCTCATAAAAATCATTTACGAGACTACAGAGATTTGTTTAGAGTCATTGCGTAAAAAAGAAAATACGTAATTGCTTCACTTTCCATTTTCTGTGTGTTCTGAAGCAGATGCAGTTATTGAGAACAAATGATGAAGCTTAGTGGGTCTTGATGATGTTGGGTTTTTTTTTTTTTTTTTTTACTTTTTCCAGGATGATGTCTGTGTAGAGATTGAGGGTGAAACCAAATACTATAAATTGATAGCTGTTCATGCTGGTTTGGAGAAAGATAAAGATGTCAAACAACAGTTGGAGTTTCTGAAAGCCAGAGATACTCGGATACCTAAGATAGCGGCTCTGAGTGGCAGGAAAGACGTGTGGAATATACCAGAGGTGATGGTTCTTTGCTCTAATTATCAGCAGACAAGCATGCATTCTCTTTTAGCCGGCGGATTGCCAACAGCATGCAATTGTTTTACGTCGTTGGCAATCAACCGCATGTAAGAGAATGCGTACTCAAATGTGCATTCTTTTTTATGCCTATAAGGGAAGAGTCCTTGGTAACCCTCGTTAGTGAAACTTACCTGGTTTAGGGTCCTAAGATTATTTTATTCCATGAATTTCATATATATTCTTGATAAAGATTTTGAATTGTGCGGGTTAACTGAGATTTGTTGTAAATCCTCGTACTATGAAATGTTACTGAAGTCTTGATGTCTGCTGGTGACCTGGTGTTTTGTTATATTATAGGAACTGAAAAACACTCCAACTGTTATTGTAAGTGGTCATCATGGGAAACTTCACATTGAAGGCCTAAGGCTGATTATTGATGAAGGCGGTGGTTTTGCAAAGAACCCTGTGGCTGCAATTTTGCTCCCCTCGATGAAGATAGTCCGTGATACAGATGTTTTGGCAAACTAGTTTCAAGTGTCTGGGGTACATACTACACTGTCATATACTCATCATAATAAAGTATATGTTTACTAGCATAATTTGGTGTTCAGCTACATCACAGAATATGTAATTTGTAGGAGGGATATGGAAATATCAATGGAATGTTGTTTTGTTGTCGCTGAAGGAAGTAGAATTTTTTTTAGAAAAACAGGATCTGAACATTGGGAACATTACCCTCCTTCCTACTCTTCCCTTGCCATCTTCATTTATGTTTGAGGAAGTAGAATTTTTCCAGAAAAACAGGGTCTGAGCATCGTTAGATACAGTCAAGAATTCTACCAGTGTTCAGCAGTACAAAACTACCTCTCTTTTGTGATTTTGTAGGTCAAATAGGAATGAAATTTCCCGGAAAAGAAGTACTTTTGTTATGATCTCAAGGTTAATCATCTGTTTTGTGATCTCAAAATTATAAGAAATGTTTTTATTCGCTCTCAGTTTGTCTTATGAGTGATGAAGACAACTTTTTCATCAGCTACAAGGCTTTTGTAGATGAATTATGAATAATTAAGAGTTAAGCAGCAATGAAATTCGCATATTGGAGGGCTGTTTAACATCTCTACTATCAAACCAATAAGTAATGTCTACGAACAGGTTGCAGACATGGCTGAAATGCAGAGACCGTTTGAACAATGTTGTCTTACCATTTCAAAACTGCGACAATTTGATCGAGTGTACATACCCCATATGGAATCATAGAAGTACATCCGAGTGTCATTCTGCCACTCCAATTATTCGGCCGAGCTGAAATCCCCAGGACAAAGGCATATTCCTACATGACCTGTGTTTGATTATGAGATCATTTCTATTCAGTATTCACTACCCTAAATGAAGATTGGGACAACCAGAGAGTGAGACTCACAGTATTACCAATGCGTGTGGTTCACCATTGCTAAGACATTTGTGAGCATACAGTTATAGTTAGGTGAAACTGGAAACCAAGAGTGAGTCATGAGCTTGACAATGGACAGTGACAGGGTGAAAGAAACAAAAGCTATAGAAGTATGAGCTGCTGGAATGAAAGAGATGGAAAGTTGTACCCAATTGTAAAAAGAAAAAGAGAGCAATGGCGTACTGATACTCGAGTGTAGGAAGAATAAGGTGTTTCATGAGGAAGCAGGTCATGTGGGAGCAATATTATATTATGGTAAGGTGGTACTAGGACTTTAATGTAGGGGAATGAAAGTGAGAGGTAGATAACTAGAGCTATTTCAGGGGAGGAAGGACATCAATGCATGTCATGCAATGTTGCTTCACCTCCTAAAAATGAGTCGATGCTTTCTTTATGTACGCATGTCACATGTAACGAATACATATCGATCTATCTTTCTTAATTTCGTTAAGTTTTACGTGTTTGTAAGAACAACTAAATATTATTAGAGAAATTAAACTAACTCTGAATTTTAGTAATTGAAGAACAGTTTGAAACACATGCTGGCATGAAAGAACTGTGGAATATGGTTCATGGAATATGCCCAAGGATGCTAGGAATTAAGAGAAAAAAGGACAAAAAAAAAATACTTTTAATAGCAACAGATGCCACCCAAGAAATAGTATGAGAAACAAAAAAGGACCTTTTTCTGATCAGAGAGAAAGGTTGGTAGAAAGAAACACAAAAATATATCCCAGTGGCCCCTCCTCCCTTTTCCACAGCCTTTCGTTCCTCATCTCTCACTCTCCCAGTGCCTCCTCCTCCCCCTATTATTTTTTTTAAAATAATTTTCCACCAGACTGATATTTTGAATTTGGTGATTAAATTATCAAATCCCAACTTCAATCGACGATCGAAACGCGAGGGACCGGGTCCCACACACCCATTCCCATGCAATTCTTGACTGCACACGTAGCAAGCGAGCGAGTAGCCAACACCCGGCACCCCCCCACTCTCGATTGGCTTCACACACACCAGCACACATTACTCTGCAAAACGAGAGAGAGAGAGAGAGTAGTGACTGTGACTCCATCCCTCCGATATTTGCTGCTTCTCCACTCATATCACGTTTCTCCCGGGCGGGCCGGTGAGACTCAGCTAATAGAGATCTTGATCTGATAACGAACCCTACAAGGAAACTCAAGGAGGAGGAAGAAGAAGAAGATGGTCTCGACTCTCTCGGGGATACGCTTCCCTCTCGTCCCTTCCGGTTTCAAGTCCTCCTTGCATTTCAATGGCGGCAATCGGCGCTCCACCAGCCTCTGCCTGTTGCTCGACAACTCCTCCTCTTTCTCTCGTATTCTCTCTCTCTCTCTCTCTCTCTACTCCCGCACTCTCTGTCTCTTTTTCATTTCAGCAATGTAACGTGTGCCGGTACTGTTTGATCATTCGATTTTTTCTGATTGATTTGGACCGGAGGGAGCTAGCTGTTAATGGAAGAGCGAGTGAGATTGATTACGTCAAAAATTAAATCACTTTTGACCTTTTTGGCCTTTGTTTGTTGTTCTCGAGGTTACGATAGACTGATTATTATCACAGTATTACTCGTTGGAGCTTACTTGATGTGTTGTGAGCTTTGAAGGAATGTGCTTTTGATATAGAAACTAGGATTTTATGGAGAAATAGAGGATGTAAGAGACGGTGATCGGAAATGTGGGTACTGGAAACAATGAGGATGATCAGCACTGAAGAAGAATCAATTATGATACAGACGATGAAAATTGGGATTTTTAGAAGAGATGTTGATTACCTCTGTTTCTTCTTTTGGGTTTATGTGTTTCAGATGGGACACAATGGCCTTTATGTTGGGGGTTATTCCGAACATGTGCTTAATTCGCGGTTAATTTTTATGTCAAAACTCAATGTGTCGCATATGAAAACATTTAAGATTTTGTCTCCTGTGTTATTAGTTAGCTCGTTAAGTATATTAAGCTAAAGTGGTTCTTGTTTTTAGGGAAGATCTTTGCCGGAAAGTCTTCATATGATTCTGATTCAGCTTCTTCTTTAACTGTTGCTGCTTCAAAGAAAATTCTTGTTCCTGGAGGTCCGAGTGATGGCTCTCCACCTTTGACAGAGGAATTGGAAGCTCCCGACACTGATTCAGAGGATCCTCAGGTTTGTGATACACATTACTGGTGTGCGTAACCAAATGTTCTCTACATTATCATTTATGGTTTTTGCAACAGTATGCCAGTTTTAATTCCCAAAACAAAATGTATTCCACTTTCAATTTGAGGATTTTAGACGATGAGCAGAAATGCCGTACCAATATCACTTTCTGTTTGACAACTTGAATCACATCACAGTTTGTTTCTGTGTACTATGATTTTGGCTCAGGTGCTAGAGGATGTAGACAGTGTAACTATGGAAGATGAGAAGATTGAAGATGAAGCAATTTCTTCGTTAGATGTGGGCAGTGTTGATGATGAAACACCTAGTCCCTTAAAAGCAACAGCAAGTACTGCTACAAAGACAATTCCACCACCTGGCACTGGGCAAAAAATATATGAAATAGATCCACTTTTGAAGGGCTTCCGGGATCATCTCGATTACCGGTAGGTTTCTCTTCCACATCTGCGCACTTAAATGATACATCTAACTATTGAAATGGATAATGGTCTGAAGTTGAGAAGAGAACGAAAATAATTGATGAATTAGTAAGGTCTGTTCCCCTATCAAGCAAAATGGCACAGTGCCCAGCTAACTAGTCTATAAGTTGCGAGATTCTTTATGTTTCAGTAGTGCAACAGTTTGTGATTTTTCTCGGTTCTCATATAAGTGTTTTCTTGCCTGCTTTATTTCCAAAATAGGTTATTGGCTTTCACTGACTGTATAATACTATGCTCAGTTATGGACAATACAAAAGGCTGCGTGAGGAAATTGACAAGTATGAAGGTGGTTTGGAGGTGTTTTCTCGTGGCTATGAGAAGTTTGGGTTCACACGCAGGTACTACTTTTGGTGACCTCTGCAATGGTGGAAGCAACTTTTGCATCTTTCCAGTATTATACTCAATTTAATAACCATGAACCACTTTCACTTGTCTCTTGATCTTTTTTTATATAGAAAAGCAATTAGAATGTAAACCAAACTAATAGAGAGGTGATGTATAATGTCAGTACAGCTGAACGAAAAGAAAAGAAAAAAAAAAATCCCTTCTACTTCTTGCTTGCGTCTCCAGTACCTTCTAATATTTCAAAATGACACTGGTTCCCTTAGCCTTTTGTTGGTTAGAGAACACTTCAATATATTTTGTTCCAAGGATTGACAAAATAGAAATTTGCTCTTAAAAGCTTGAACAATTTTATTTCAGTAATAGAAAAGCCCGCCTGTCTGGTTTATGAGCCCTGTTCCATGGCCTGAGGCGTCAACTTACAGGTTCTGTACAGATTTGTAACAAATATCACCCGGGCTTCTTTGAAAGAAAAAAAAGGACAAAAAAACTGTTGCCCATATATCTGTAGTGTAGATGCGGTCTCTGCCACTTAGGGTGGTGGTGGTATTTTATATGGCCTGTTTTGCTCATTTCAGCATTACATGTTTATATATACTGGAGAAGATATGTTTCTTTCTTATACTTTTGGTGTAAAAATAATCTAAAATCTTTTGTGCTGATTATAATCTCAAACTGGTTTTTCAGTGCCACAGGTATCACTTATAGGGAGTGGGCACCTGGAGCTAAGGTTTGTTTGCCTCTTTTGGAATTTCAAGTATTTATCTTTTGCTGTTGTTTACTCATGAAGTAAGGAAAACGTATTAAAGCAAGTATATTGGATATAGTGTGTTCAATTCAGTATTAGGTTTGAATCCTCTTCAGCCCTTACTCTAGCACCCATAATTCTTCTGATTGTTTGTTCACCATTTCAGTCCGCATCATTAATTGGAGATTTCAACAATTGGAATATGAATGCGGATGTGATGACTCGGGTATGTTTTTTGAACTTTAGTTGTGGGATTTCGTACATAGGAACCAAAAGAATGAACGCATGACATGAAGCTTGCATGATAATTTTGTTGTTCGCAACATTTCTTATGCACACAGAATGAATTTGGGGTCTGGGAGATCTTTTTGCCAAACAATGCAGATGGTTCACCCGCAATTCCACATGGTTCTCGAGTGAAGGTAACATTCCTTGCTGATCATTATAAGTCTAATTTTTTTGGTTTAGAAGTTGAAGGTATTCTTTTTTATTTGTTTCTTCAAATAATATACCGTAATTCATATGTCTATGAACTAGACAAATAATGAAAATTTTCTGAGGAATTTTGATTATATATAGCTATTTTAATGTAGTCTGTTTACAACTTCTTTTGTGGGAATAAGACTAGTTGCTAGGCATGCTACAATTTCAGGTGGATGTTATATGAAATTTGATAAACAACCACTGTAAGAGAATTGATTTCACCAGTGTAATATTATTGCTATAAGAGAACCTTGTCTAGTTCATCTAACGTGTTATGTAAAATTGCAGATCCGTATGGATACCCCTTCAGGTATCAAAGACTCAATTCCTGCTTGGATCAAGTTTTCGGTACAGGCTCCTAATGAAATCCCATACAATGGAATATACTATGATCCTCCAGAAGAGGTATGTTTTCAACAGATTTTTTGGTGTCTGGGTGTTTCTACAAATGCTATAACTAATTATGCCTTGTGCAATAAGAATGCTATGGTAAAAGAAAGGTTGCAGTAGTGTTTTATTAAATTACTTCATGTCTGTGGATCTCTTTAGATTTCACCATGCTGCACAATAACAACTAAAAGAACAAAAAATAAAAAGTAACATAGTATTGAAGCTCATTTGGTAAGTTGTCGGCATAGAAAATAATTCACGAGTCATTAATGTTTGTATAGGATTCTCACATTGGTCATTGATTGGATAGGAGAGCCTTCAATTAATTTTCCAGAAGATGTTTATTCAAGTTCAGCGCACTTGATCTTGTTATGTATTTCTGGTAACAATCTTCATGGCTAAATGCTGTTCACTTCTTTTTCAGGAGAAGTATGTATTTCAACATCCTCAGCCAAATAGACCACAATCACTCCGCATTTACGAGGCACATGTTGGAATGAGTAGCACAGTAAGCATTGCCACCCCTCTAGTTGTGTAGTGTCTTTCTACCTATGTATATGAAGATATATGTATATCTGTATTTGATAATTAGTATTTCTGTTACTTTACAATAAATGTTACCTTGGGTCAGTCAATACATACATGCTGCAGAGATGCAGGATGTTATTTTAGAATATCTTAACTTTTCTTTTTGTTTTTCCAAAATGTATAATGCATCTTTTTCAAGAGAACTTCTATCAGATATAAACTTGGATGAGCCCAAGTGCAAGGAAAATATTGTGAATACCCTGGTGATTAAAAGGAGAACTTTTCGTCCAGCTTGATAGTATACATTAATGACTTCAAAGCTAGAGGGTACTCCTTGGGTGGGCACTTGCCAAAGCCCAATGAGAATGGGAAAGTTAATTGGGTTGTGTAGGAACGAAAATCTTCAATCTGACTTGAATTTTGAGCTGGAAAGGGGGTCAGTCCGTTGGGGCAACTCCAACCATGGCCTCGAAATATGGTCTTGGTCTCAAAATGAGACTTTCCCTCTCCAACAACCTCAAACTCTGGTCTTGTCTCAAAATGAGACTTTACAACCTGAACGCAACTGTTCGACCCCATCTGGTGAACACCAGAATTTTTATAGTGTCGGTTGAAAGTTAGAAGTATATGCCTCAACATCTGTCCCTTACATGTTATATGGTTATATAGCAATAACAGGTTTTAAACGTTATAAATTCCTGCCCCTTTATTTTTTCATTTATCTATTAAAACCTTTCTAACCTTATAGTAATGTTGACCCATCTTGCAGGAGCCAAAAATTAACTCGTATGCTGAATTCAGAGATGATGTGCTACCACGCATTAAAAAGCTTGGGTACAATGCTGTTCAGCTCATGGCTATTCAGGAGCATGCCTACTATGCAAGCTTTGGGTATTTTTTTATCCCATTTTTTTATAGCATCTGCTCCAACACTTTGTACTTTCACATTATGTTTTCAATGGGATAGCCAATATTACAGTTGGCGGTTGTTTATGATCGGTTGATCTTCCCTTTATTCTACAAGTGAAATTGCACTTCTTTCTGTGATGTAGGTACCATGTCACCAATTTTTTTGCGCCTAGCAGCCGATGTGGAACACCTGACGATCTGAAATCTCTGATAGATAGGGCTCATGAACTTGGTCTGCTTGTACTCATGGATATTGTTCACAGGTACGGGCTAATATTACATAGGAGATGTAACATACTTTTTTCCATAATGGACATGCCTTTCTCTCTCTATGAGATCTGCACATTGCAACATTATAAGATATTTGTTTGTGAAATTTGTGCACTTACGCTTGAGTGCTCACAAGTTTGTTAAGATCTTTGTTGGGTGCAGTCTACTTTCATACTGACTTTAAATTATGATGGGACAAATCGCAGAATTTCCAACTGAGTTATAGAATCTGTAGAACTTTACTTAAAGCTTAATAACACCTCCCTTTGGCTGATCATGTGGCCACAGCCCACAGGGCTTGACAGAACTACTGATTTTTAATACTTCTTTTGCCAACTAGTTGTAGTATCCCTGTTTCTTCTCCTTGAGTTTGTAGAGTGTTAATCACGAGTTGTTATGTTTTATTTGGTTGATATTATGAAAAGCATATGTGACTATTAAACTTATATGATGCATTTAAACTCACATAACTTATTATTATATGAACACTTTTGTCTTCTATATAAGTCTTCTAATATTTCACACATCCAGCCATGCATCAAATAATACGTTGGATGGGCTGAACATGTTTGATGGAACCGATAGTCACTACTTCCACTCTGGGCCCCGTGGATATCATTGGATGTGGGATTCTCGCCTTTTCAATTATGGAAGTTGGGAGGTGTGTGCTTTCTTCTTCAAAACAGTTACAGTATGTTACTGTTGTGAGAAATATGACCTTAATTTTTCTTCTTAATTCTGTTGTCAGGTTTTGAGGTATCTTCTCTCAAATGCAAGGTGGTGGTTGGAAGAATTTAAGTTTGACGGGTTCAGATTTGATGGTGTAACTTCAATGATGTATACTCACCATGGATTGCAGGTGTTTTTTTAGGTTTTCAATGCGACTTATTTGGCAGATAATTGTAATTGCATCACATCAATGGTTACTTTTATTCCAAAAATATAATGCTATTTGATATTGTGCTTGCTATGCATTTCTTTAGTTTTATTAAAACAGGCAAGCATATATGTTTTCTCCTTTTTTAGTCATATTATGGCTTAGAATGATTATTATCACTATTTAGCTTTAAGATTCTACCAAATTTGAACACTTTGATTCTTCTCTAGTGTCATCTGTTTTTTTATTTTTTATAACCTTTATATCAATCTTGGTGTTCTCATTCAAATTTCCGAATTGTATTAGGCACCTTGATGCATTTTCCATACCCTAATTGTATCATGTGATTGATAGAAGTTTTGAAAGTGATTTGTTAGGAACTAGGGAACTGCACCGAAGTATCATAGGTAACACTTGCAAAGTCCAGTTTTGTTTGTTGTGAATCATGATAATGTGGCAGTGATGTTCAATGTCTAGGTTTTAAAAATGCTTTGATGTGTCACTTGATGTTTTTGATATTACTTTTCATGATGAAGAATTAGTTAAGGGCCATGCAGGAAAATTAACTCACACAGAAAGTACCAATGACATCCATGTTCGGACAATATATTTTTCACCACATATGCTACATTACCGTGTTTCACTTCTATTTTATCTTCATAATGCCATTTTTGTATACAAATTCAATTATCGGTTAAACTCTCTGTAGGTAGCATTTACTGGAAACTACAGCGAGTATTTTGGATTAGCAACAGATGTAGATGCTGTTACTTACCTGATGCTGGTTAATGATTTGATTCACGGGCTCTACCCCGAAGCTATTAGCATCGGTGAAGATGTATGTTTTCGATTCCTTTCAGAAGTACAATTGAGCGTCTTTTGTGTTGACAATTACCACTTCATTAACGTATTATATTTCTCTCAGTACAGTGAACTGAAAATAAGTTGCTTGCTGCTTCAGTAACTTGAAATAAGGAAACTAAGATGTTACCTCTATATCGCCGATTCATTTTTTTTTATTTTCTATTTGTCAGTATATATTGATTTTCTGTCCTCCTACTTTTACCCTCGCCTAAAGATGGAAGCCTTTTTCTTTTAACAATTTTATTGCAAACACTAGCAATATTCCAGCTCTTTGGATCCAAGTTTTAATTTAGTAAAGTAGTTGACTTAAAACCTTAATGATCATACTATCAACATCATTGACTGTTCTAGTTTTGCATGTTCTGTCATTACAGGTTAGTGGAATGCCAGCATTTTGTATTCCTGTTGCAGATGGCGGTGTTGGATTTGATTATCGCCTGCATATGGCTATTGCTGATAAATGGATTGAGCTCCTCCAGTAAGTTGCCATCTGAAAAATAACTCTTCGAGATATTTGAAATCAGGGTCTTGTATCACCAATCTAGTACATGTTAATACGGACCAACTTCTTGCTGCCTTATTGTGTCATGAAATTTCTTGTAGAAAAATGGATGAGTACTGGCAAATGGGTGATATTGTTCACACGCTGACCAACAGAAGATGGGGAGAGAAGTGTGTTGCTTATGCGGAAAGTCATGACCAAGCTCTTGTTGGTGACAAAACAATTGCATTCTGGTTGATGGACAAGGTCACAAAAATTCCCATTCCATCGAGCATATCATACAACTTAAAAGACACTTATTTACAAAAGGATTCAACATAGCTTATTTGTTTGGTTCCAAAATACCCAGTTAGTTTTATTTCACATGTGCTCTGGTCAATCCATATTTTGAGAAATGGCTGACATTTACAGTTATTGATGCGTAGTTTTACATCCCTAATCTAATGGACATATGTAATGTCAGTTACTATTGATTTATTTGATCATCCTTGACTGAATTATAGAAGCCTGGGTAGCTTATGATTGTTCAGGGCTAAAAGAAATTTTCTGTATGAAGTGCCATTTGTGGAACCCCCAACATTGACCTGGTTGTCATTATCTGAAAATTCTTAAGCATGCAATCCTTTATACATATGCCCTTATGAAACCCTTTATAAATCTTATTAAGATATCATATTATGACTCTAGTATGGCAAAGCTCCCAAGTATGAACCTTGACCTTTGTTCTTGGGGAACTCCTCTCTAGATCAGTCTTTTATAAGAGAAATATCTGGTATCTAGGCACTTTGTATACTGCATCATACTTGTTCAATATTAATTGAAGTAGATAAATAATCATGGTAACATGCACATACCATGAACCAAGATGTCCCATGATCCCAAACCTGAGAACTCTGTTCTGCATATTAACTGCCCAATTCTCTATATCTATTTATGAGTGAAATTATGATGTACATTGCTTGTTATTTTTAAAATTGATTACAAATAATGTGCCAACTCATGTCTCTTGAATTACTGATAATCTCATTTTTCTGTGCTTGTTTCAGGATATGTATGATTTCATGGCTCTGGATAGACCATCAACTCCCACTATAGACCGTGGAATTGCATTACACAAAATGATTAGGCTTATTACTATGGGATTAGGTGGAGAAGGATATCTGAATTTTATGGGGAATGAATTTGGACATCCTGGTACGATACGACATCATGTCAATTTATTGTATATGATTTTATCATTAGATTGTAGCTAATGTTTGTGGTTTAATTTCTATTTTGCCCAGAGTGGATTGATTTTCCAAGAGGTGTTCAAAAACTTCCAAATGGAAAAATAGTTCCTGGGAACAACAACAGTTTTGACAAATGCCGGCGTAGATTTGATCTTGTAAGATTTGCCCAGCTTATAGTACAACTATTCATTTATTCAAAGGATCCATACACTCTCCTAAGTTATGGATCTAATGCATTCACTACTGTTGGTAGTTAGAACTTGTTTGTTGCAGGGGGGTGGGGTTTACACATGATAGGACTATTGGTTGATGAAACCAGATTTTCATCATGAACCATTTCTTTATACACTTTACTCATACTCTACACTTTCTTGACACAAAAAGTAGAATAGGGTAGTAACGTAATGTCAGTACAAGAAAGAACATACAAATTGCTTCCCGAAAGACATCAGTTAACGGTAAAGGAGTTTTCCAACACTAAAAGTCAATAGGCACACGGGTGACAGTTTGATAGGAACCAGTCCCCTTTGAATTGTTATTCGAGATCTACCTGTGTTGGACAAAGGGGCTTGCTCTTTGGCATTGCCTTAACAAATGCTCCAATCCATCTTCATCCCATTGTTAAATCATGTTGGAAAGTTTATGTTCTATCAATAGTTCTTCACCTGCTATCTTATTACAAAACACTGGCATGCTGCATGTCTTGTTTTTTTTTTCTGGATGATTTCATTTGCAAAGGGTCCGTCCTTTGTAAGTGTATTTTCAACTTGCTACTTCTACGTTGTGCTCATGTTTTATGAACATTGTTGGTTATGTACCCAGGCAGATGCTGACTATCTGAGATATCATGGCTTGCAAGAATTTGATCGAGCAATGCATCATCTTGAAGAAACTTATAGTGTAAGTTTTGTAGCCTTGGTTGCATAGGCCAAGGATTGCTTCTTTAACCGTTTTCTAATGTGTTCTAAAACTCCCCTGATTTTTTAGATAATCATAAGTTCAATCTGATTTAATGTCAGCTGGGCTGTTCTATTACTAAATTTAATCAACTCTTGATCCAGTTCATGACTTCTGAGCACCAATATATATCTCGAAAGGATGAAGGAGATAAAGTTATCGTCTTTGAAAGGGGAAACCTGGTTTTTGTGTTCAATTTTCATTGGAGTAAAAGCTATTCAGACTACCGAGTAGGCTGCTTAAAGCCAGGAAAGTATAAGGTATATCCTCTTCAACTTCTATATGGTACTCAGAGATGGGTTTCCAAACTTATTTATTATTTCACATTTTCTTTCTAGCATTACTTGTAGATGTTAGGTGATTGTTTATTTATTTTCTTTCTTTGTGCATCTTGAGATTGTTGAGCGATTTAGTCCCAAATGTGTTGGCTGATTTTCTTTTCACATAGCAATAATCCAATAAGACATCCAAGTGTGCTGCAATTTGGGTGGGGGTCCTATCTTAGGTTGATTCTGATTGTTGGGAATGTATCATGAATATTTTTGAGCACTTAAAACTCGATGCTTGCTGACTTTGCTGTTATTTCTTGCATCTTTTTTAATGTGCCTGCCACTTGGTTTATTTTGTCCTCTAACATACATTTTTGTTTCCTTCCAGATTGTCTTGGATTCAGATGAGTCAATATTTGGAGGCTTCAATAGGATTGATCACACCGCTGATTACTTCACTGTTGTAAGAAACGTTTCCTTGCATTATTATCCGAATCGTTTGCTTCTTTCTGCCCAATCATACAGAGACTTCATATGTTAAACCCTCGTAATTGTATGCAGGACGGATGGTATGATGAGCGGCCCAATTCCTTCCAACTATATGCACCTTGTAGAACAGCTGTGGTGTATGCTCTAGTAGAGAGCAAGGAAACGAGCAAGGAAAAGAAACCCATCAAAGGCTGATTTTTGATACTAGTATAGTTCTGGTGCTGAAATTTCTACATGTTGCTGCAAAGACGCCGTGTATACTGGTTAATAAAGCAAAGAGCTGTTCATGTGGGATCATGCTTGCCATCTTTGGCAGCTGTGCCAACCCAAGTCAGAAGAATAATGTCATGAAAGGAGTTGCAGAACATGAGCTTCAAAAATGAGAATTATAGTTCAGACAACCAACCCCCATGTAGGCATATAAACTAGAGTAATGTCCCAGTTTGTGAAAAATCCTTCTGTAATTATTTTCCAGGTTAAGCTCAGTGACTGCTAGAGATTTTGCATTGTATAGATAGCATGTAGCTGATTTGTGGTCATACAATCGAATAAATTATGCAAGTCACTGAATACTTTTATTTGGAGAACCCACAAATTTTGTCATCCGATGGGTTGCAGACTTCCAGTCTTCATCTGTCAATTAATTTCATTAAGAAAATTTTCAACAAAGTTTTTCTTCATAAAGCAGCAATTGAATCTGGTCCATTTAAGAATAAAGATGCATTCAATTTATACAGGCAACAGAGAAAAGGAAGTTGGAACTGTGCTATGATTTTCAGGTGCTGATGAAGCTGGTTTCAGAGACAGAGCCGCGAGGCAACTGATGAAGAACACTGGTGGGTGAGGAGTTGGAGTTGGATGACCGCAGCGCCTCTGCAAGAGGCCCTCCCATCGAAACCATATGGTTTGATCCCCATCCCATGGGCCAATTCAACTGTGGCTGCTCGCTCTCTTGGCCTGGCTCTACTCCATTGCCGGTAGACAACTTCAGCGAAATGGACAGGGATGTGGCATTGTTATTTGACGTAGCATTGCTTCTCCCATTGTCCGGTTCTTGGAGCTGTCCCGGCCAGTCATCAAAAAACGGCCGCAAGACATGACTGTCAGATTGAACACCTCTCGAAACTTCCCTGCAGGTATCAAAGAAGCTTCTGTTTTCAGGCAGGACTCCGAGGAGGAACTCTATTTTTTCTTAAGATTAAAGGCATCACATTATTAAGCAGGCCTTTTGCTTTAAGATTTAAGAACATGTACTAGAAAATGAGACAAACATGGTCCATGAGATTCTATTATTATTATCAAATCTCATGTCTGCAAAAGGAGGAAAGAATCCAATGGCTTCATCAATGCCACATACATTTCAATACTACTGTACCCTCCGATCGTTGAGCATATAATTCACATTGAATTTGAACCCCCAACAAAAAAAGACAAACATTTTGGTCGTTGCATTACCTTTGATTCTGACTGAGCTGGAGCAGATCAATGGATGGTGATGACCCAGAAAGAGCAAAGTGGGTACCATTCGACCCTTTTCCCAACGACGAGGCAACAGTCACGACCGAGTTGTCGGTAGCAGCTCCGCTGCCTCCGGCGGCGTTTGTGGTGGCGGTGGTGACTTCCACAGGCTTTCTTGAACGGTTTCGTCCACGGTGCACGTGGCGCTCGCAGTACTTCTGACCGGCCACCACGTCTTTAGAGCACCGCCATTTCTTGCCATCTGTCCTCCGGCACCTGGTCGGCTCCGGATCCATGGACCCTCTTCCCCAATACCCGGATTGCAACACTACCACAAAAAACACAACTTGTTTCAACCTCAAAACCCAATCTAAGTACCATTTACAATCCCTAGTTCTCAACCCATTTCCCAATCTTCAAACTTGTTTACGTGGGAGTTCCATGAAAATTCGGATCCAAATCCAATGTGTTAAGAACTAACATGCAATGCTTGGTAAAAATCATCAAAGTAAAAAACAAGATTTATCCTTCTTATGATGAGGTGATAGATACTTACAAGCAGGGTAATGTTGAAGATGGTGTTGGAAGAAGAATTGAGAATGCAGAAGGCTTCTCTTGATTGGCTGAAGAAGTTCAGGAGGAACAGCAGCACCAGCCAGCATGTACCTGAATATCAAAGCCTGTAGCTCAAGCTCTTGCCACTGACTCATGCTGAAGAAGCTCCCCATTCCTAGAAAAAACACACACACAAAACAAAAACAGACATAAGAAATAAATTAAACTAATAAGCACCCAAAAAACAAACTGTAAGGAAAGACTCAGACTTCTCTGGGTTTCTGTCAAAAAAGAGAAAGAAGAGAGAGGAAGAAAATCTCACTGGGAAATCTGGTGGCAGAAGAAGCTGGGGCGGTGGTGGTGGTAGTAGATTCAGAAAATGCTGACAGGGTGCTGATGACTTTGGTGTTTGGTTCAGGTACAAACAAAGGGAGAGCATACCCAGAAACTGGTTCAGGGTGTGTTTGGGTCTCAAGTTTTGGTATCTTTGCAGCAGAAGGATAGGGCTGTTGTTCCTCTGACTCATGCTGCTGCTGGTTTCTCCATTGCTTGAGATGAAAGTCCATAGAGAAAGGAGAAAAGTGGGGTTTGAGTTTTAACTTGGTTGGCTTTGGTTTATTTATATCTCAGACTCTTATCCTTGTCTGGGTGGGTGTTTGGTTGGGTTTATGTGAAGAGAAAGTTTGCTCAAGCTTTCTGCAGAGGCCTCTGTGGTTCTTTTATAGCTTTGGCAGATACCTTCACATTCTGACATTAAAAGAAAAACTTAATGGAAAAATGAAAAACTAAAGCCTGCAAAGTTGGTTTAAGCCAGTGAAGAAGCCTGAGGGCACTTGAGAAAAAGACACTCGGACAAGACAGTTGAGAGCGAAAAAAGTGAGATTAAAAATTTTCGAAAAATGATGAATAGATGGAAGAGCTAGACTAGTAGAGAGAGCAAAGAACCTGCAGTCTTTCCTGTCTCTCTGTTTTGCCTTGGAACTAGCACTCAAACTGTTTCTATTAGGCTTAAATTGGTTTAGTTTAATCATAACTATACCCCATTAAGTAATGTAACCTAAACCCTAGACTCAGATGATATGCATGATTATATAACTGGCGGAGAGGGTTTCAAGCCGACTTTGCAGTTACATTGCAGCCGAGCCCAGGCTTTACCACCCCCATTTTCAAGGTTAATATTCTTTTCTTGTGCGGTAAGTACGAGTATGTATGCTGTGTTAGGTTTTCCCAAGACATTGGATTTAGATTGCAAGTACAGTAAGAATCGTATTTAACTCAGATCTGTGTTTCTAAGAAACTTATACTTTCGGCTTACAGAACTTTGTTGGAGAAACAAACCAATATAATGTGTTTGATGCCGTGTTTGATTCATAAGTCTATCTCGTCAGGATTCGGCTTTTCAAGTGAGGATTCGGTTTTTTTACAAAATGAAGTAGTTGTGAGTTCACCTCAATTTTATAAAATCCGAACTTTTAATCTATTTTCATATAATTCATATATGTTAATTTGATCCGTCGTTTAGACAGAGCTCAATTTTGACGTATGCTTAATATCCACCTTAATTTCATAAAATCTGAACTTTCGGTCTCTCCGTCTTTAGTCCCAATCCATATAATTCCTTTAGTTTGACCATTTGCTTAATATAGAATCTCAACGGTTCCAAATTAACTTGCTTGAATAATATGAATTTAGCTAATTTAGATGAAAATGGAGCCAGTAACGCCAAGCCAAACATTATGATTGATCATGAAGAGTCTTCTTCAGTCTTGTAAGGAGGGCACAGAAATGTGGGCTCCCAGACCTCTGTGTATCCTACAGTTCTACCATACGAGAGGAAAGGAAGCAAGTACTATTGTTTGACCCGCATTATGCCCCTACATGCATGTTTGATTTTCCTCCCCAAAGCTAGGCCATTGATCCTACTCCAAGGTTTTGATTTGTTTGGCCAACGACTATATTTGCACTCAACTCTCGCCCATGTAACGTGCAACATATCATCTGAATGATGCTGCACGTACTGCGCAAGTAGATATCTGAATCCTTGTTAAAATCGGAATGAAAGAATGAAATTAGCTAGGTTCGAATTGCACCGCAATGCTTTATACTCCTAGATATGATTATAAAGCTCTTATATATGCAAGCAGAGATGGGGTTCAGAAGAATCGAAGCTGAAAGAGTTTCCAAGCTGGTTATCAATGAAGTTAGACATGTTTTTAGAGAAGCTTATTAACTTCGCAGCGAATGGTACTCCTCGTCTGGGGCGTAGTTACTAGGATACTCAATAAGACCTTTAATGCACGTTTGGTACTCGAGACTATATTAGACCTTTTTATTTTTTAAAACTGTCATGTACTTATGTTGGCTGTTTTAAGTTATACTAATATTAAGTCATGTTTAGTGTAGAGGGTAATTTGTTTGGTTTGTGATTTAGAATGATGGTGTTATCTAAGGATAACTTATTTGGTACTCGAGACTACATTAGACATTTTTATTTTTTAAAACTATCATGTACTTATGTTGGCTGTTTTAAGTTATACTAATATTAAGTCATGTTTAGTGTAGAGAGTAATTTGTTTGGTTTGTGATTTAGAATGATGGTATTATCTAAGGATAACTTATTTGAGTACCCGCAATAACACCATCTAAAGAAACAAAGTATTACATAAGCTCATTTATTTTAGTACCCAGTAACACCAAACACAGTATTAACTAAATTGGACTCATTATTTAGCATAGTCCTATTTAGTCTCATAAAACAAACATACATTAGAGTCTTAATCTTTGACATTGTAAACATGAACATCTAAATTTAATCTTTAGTCTTTTCATATGTAAAAAAGACTTATTTGAAGTGACTTAAACGATTTATAGCATCACTCGACGACAAATAATTTAAGCAACAAAATGCGTTCCGTTACAAATTTGTAAGTTTTTATTTTATTTTAAAACCACACTATTTGCATCGGCTTCTAGAAATTAGTGACAACTTTATTAGATGAAAGTTATAATATACCTCAAACCGACCTAAGTATCTCAATTTACGCTAGTTATGTAACTCAACAAACGTTAATAAGATCAAACAAGTTGCGTGCGTGGAAAAAGATACGAAAGTGTGTGGTGGATGGTGTGGAAGGCACTAGTTGATCGAGCATGAGCTAATAGAGCAATACCATATTAGAACAGTGCAAGAGAACTGGTGGGTAGGGCGCAATGCCTCATTGACCCAAGCAAGCAAAGCTCATCCGATTCATAAAAAAAAACCTCATTATTTCCACATCTTCCTCCTACAAACAAGACTCCTCCTACTGTTTTCAATGTGCTTGTGCTTTATTTGATGCGACCAACCACCATTTCCTGCAACGAAGTGACAACTCCACCCCAGCCCCAACCCCATTACCACCTACTCCTCCACTCTCTGCCATCCCTATCTCTCTACAATTACAATAGGCCCTTTGACGAAATTCTCTTCACTGCAGAACCCTTGCCCTACTCCTTTAAATATTTGCATAGTCTTTCCAACATTATTAATATTGTGTAGTCAGAAAACCCAGAACTACTCGGAAGCTTTGCCTCTGAGTCTTTCAAGCTCTAAAAACCTGACCAAATTCGTGGATGCAGTTATGTTAACTATTATTTGCTTGGACCAAATGCAGTTGTTCGTTCTGTCAGCTCAAATATAAAATAAATTTGCTTCTAGTTTTCATTGCCGACGATGAAGCACAGGTTTAATGATGAGCCTGGAGCTGATATGATGTGATATTAGTGTTGGTGGGATAGCCTATCATCTTCTTCATTGATGAAGATCAGTATATATGTTATCAGCCAATTCTTCCGATCAAAGGACGCACATCCCAGTTCGCCATTCTTCAAAGTTAATTTAGGGTTTCATATTCTTTAAGTTTAGGGTTTAGAAAAACCTGCATTTGGTATTCGAGCATTTTCAGACTCTCTCCAAGACCCAATTAATTAGTTAAGGTTTCGGACCAAATAATTAACTAGTTAAGGTTAGAAACATGTTATAGATAGATACATTATATATCAACCTGAGTTTCGTTCTTCGAAGACGAATTAGATTATTAATCACATTTATTGTCTGATTAGATGGTGTGTTTATTAAGCAAGGAATAGTACCCTCTACCCATGTTATGGTGTTTCGATATATTGACCTAGCTTTGTGATTTCGATTTTGTATAGTGTTCCGAAAGGTTTTCTATTACCCAACACTGATTCTGTTGGTTTTTATAATAAGAATATGATGCATCAAGCTTAACAACAACAACAACAACAACAAAAAAGAAGAAAAGAATCAGCTTTATAAAGTTCACAAGCCGAACTATGTAACTAACCTTGCTACCAAAAACATTTGTAATTCTTGACCAAAAAAAAAAATGTAATAACTAACAAGCAATATATAGCTTTCTTGCATTGCACAAGCTAAGATATCTGTAAGGCCCTCGAAATGAAGAAATTCGAAGAACCTCCGAACAGTTTGGCTTTGGGACAGTTTATAGCGATCATTACATTCTGTCAACTTAAATCTTTATAGTTTTTAGTAAGGTAAGATCTACATTTTCAAATTCTAATTCACACTCCGCTACCCAATCCACCGCTCAATTGAGTAGTGACGCACTACTTTTACTTTCGGCTTCATAATAAGGGTTTGGTCGACCCGAAGTCCCAAAGACCCAAACCATGCATGGTCGCATGGAGAACAAAATTTGCTCCAGTAATTTGCAAGCTCGACGGGGGTATATATGTCATCTCGTATCTCAGAGAGCCACCCCAGCATAACCACGAGAGACCACCGACTGCCCACTGGGCAAAAGACCATCTCGGATCCACTGCACGTACGGATCTGGATCGGGCCCCACCCCTCCACATCAGCTACTTCGTCTTTTATTTCCTCAAAAAATAAAATATTAGCCCTAAAAAAACAAAAACAGTATTTCTGTGGAAATAATAAAATAAAACATTATAAAAGACAAAGTGGTCACATGTCTGTGGACAAGAGCTGGGGCCCCGCGTAACTGACATTGTGTCAGAGAAAAGCTTCAGAGCCAGCTGCCTCTCACGTGGGCCCCTTCCCCCTTTATTTTCAACATTTTCTGTAGGATAAAGCAGGGCACGCCGGCACGCGAGAGCCCTCACGTGGAGTCACGTGACTTGTTTTCTCGAGGCTCTCATCTTTTCTTTCTGTTATTATTTTCGTTTAATATGATAATAATATTCCCTTTCACTTCATTATACACTAGCTAGTTTCCTTCCTAATGTTCACATCCGATGTTCACATTTCACTTTCTTAGGGGTAGCCTCTTTCGTTTCTTAGTTGACAGCCTTCAAATCAACCGCGGGTCCATGCAGTGCGGTGCGGTGCGGATATGAAAATGATTTATTGAAATATCGGTACGAGTGTATCTATTAATATTTTTAAAAAATATATATATATCAGATATATCAAGAATATTCAGAGAAAAATACTTGAAATTTGAGAAGAAATTTTTTTTTCTGAAATTTATTAGATTTACTTATAAATAGTATAAAAATACAAACATCAACTTCATCTATATCCAAAAAGACACTCAAGATGGTTGAAAAGTTGCACATTGATCCCTCACTCCACATCCTAATTCCTCTAGGAAAATACTCATTTCCCATAAATCACTCGACCCTCACTCTTCATTAGAATATACCTTAAGAGAATCACTAATCTCTCAAATATTTTTGAAGGTGATTTTTCTTTATGCCAAAAAATTTTACAGATATTTATTTAATATATTCTAAATATCGGAGATATTTAACAATATCAGGGATATGGTGGAATATAAAATATTTGCCCCTCTAGATATATCGGTCCTTAAAAAAAAAGATATCGGGAGATAAATCAGATATATCGCAGAGATTTTAATCATTACCAAAAACTATTCAATTCATTTCGTATGATTTAACAATTCTTCAAACCAGGTCCATATTACAAAAATCTTAATCTAGATATCCGGACGACCTATTTCCAATTCGATTTCAAAACGGTTTCAAATTGGGTCTGGATTCTATCTAGCCCAATAATAAAATAGTTAACTTTAAATTCTAGAATATGGACATAGTTACATAGATAAAATCAGCATATAAACAAACGGAAACAGTCACTAGTATGAAATGTGTTAAAAATAACGCGGTAAAAGCATTAAAATCTATATAAGAGGCTAGGGTGTTAGGTTAAATGTATTAAAAATAAGAGAAATTTTAAATACACACCTCTAATCTCTTAATACACACCTCTATTATTTTATATTTCTATTAAGATTTTATAGGTAAGCTAAATGACCAAAACAAACATCTATTATTATAAAAAATAAAAAATAAAAAATAAAAATTCGCACTAGAAGTATTCTTTTCAATCTTCTACCCTAAAATTATCGAAAACACGTCTTCTCCCCTAAACCCAACTCTTGTCCACAATTCATTTGGGTTGTCTTTTTATTTTTTTATTTTTTATCTGTATCAGCTTTAGTTTGATCTTGCATATCATATTGTCATGTACTGCATCTTTATCATGACACGTTTTATCGAATAACTAGGTAGCTATGTTTAATAGCTACTGTATTTCTACAGTTCTACTAGCTTATGAATTTTGAAAACTTGTATTGGTGATTTGGAGTTGGGATATAACAATAATCATTTTATTGTAAATTGAATGATGATAACCAAAAATTTCTAACAAAAATTAGACGAAATAATATGTAAAAATAGGTATCAAATAATAAATATATATTAATTATATTAAATAAATGGAATATTTCATAAATTAAGGACATTTTAGACAGTTTAGGATGTGTATTAAATATAATACTGAAATAAAAAAAAACTTAATAGGTGGTGTATTAAGCAAAGAGTGTGTATTAAGATATTAGAGGTATGTATTTAAAATTTCTCTAAAAATAATAAAACAAATAATGACATAAATACATTAAGTGGGTTCGCTTTCTTACGGGTTGGTATTTTTCTAACCCTAGTTCAATCCACTATAACCGGTTGCAACACGGTTTAAACTGGTATTGTATAGTGTGATACTGCAATTCTAGTGTGAAATGTCCGCACCTAGTTTTATTAATCGAGTGTTTTTCCTATATGAATTCCATAGTTTTCACACTGTAAGGTGTGTGAGAGGTTTTGACTGCTTGAGCACCTTTTTGTCACACATTTAGCATCGGCGGGCTTAGGAGGACGAGCCAAGAAAGAATCTTCGAGGGATGATGAAGCAACGATTTTGTTTATGAAGCACTTTAGACACGATGCCTTGATGACAAATCAAATATATAGTGATGATTTTGTAGAATTCGAACCCTTACATCGCCATATTTTTCCTACAAAAATGGTGATTTTTTTTTCTTCACAAAATAGATCTCCAATGAGGCACAAGTGAATGTGATAGATAGCTTTGCTCTAAAGTTTCTTAGTTTATACATGTTTTTTTGGTCCCAAATTCTTGAATAGATATGAGATACTCGCTCGAAGATATGAAATTCACAGGAATGGGTGACTCTCTAACATATTTTTTGGTTACTAGAAGAGGTACGTTGAGCCAACTTCATTATTTAAAGTGAGATGCACTAGTTCAATTCTAAGTGCATATATTTTGATTCAACTATCTTTCACTTGATGAAACTCATAAGTAGGTATGTCTTTTTTTTTACAGCCTTCTTTCGGATTATTTGCGGTTTCCTAAAGACTTCCTAGATCCAAAGACTAATCTGCTGGGGGCCTGCCAGCCAACATGGTATTGCAGCCCCTCCCCTAATCACGTTTATAATTTAGTAATAACATTGAGCAACACCAGCATTCGAACCCATGACGTGAGGGTTCCAGATCATGAAATTTTCGTGGTAGGACCCAAATAAGTTGGCATGTCTTGATTCAGCAGGCAAAGCCAAATTTCTGGCACCGACCATCAAAAGAACTTCCTCTCCAATGGCCGGCCTCACTCTTCCACCATCTTCGATCCACTCAAACGCAAGAGCCAACAACCACCCTCATTTCAAACTCATCATCGAGTCCAACACAATTACACCAGTAAATTTAAAGGTCATACCCAAATCCCAAGAACGGCTCCTTGCAAGTTGCCCTAGATCGGGCCAAAAATCAACCAGATTCCATCCAAAACCAACACCTCACTACTTGATCATGGGCCACAGCAATCCCCGATCGACTACCGCCCAACCCGTCAACCTCGACTCCGTTGACCAAAAAACAACAAGCTATCGCTACCCCATGAAGGCACTGTTGACCCCAACCACAAAACGGAGACCTCCTTACACGCCCCCGAAACCGCTTGAAGATCCGCCTTCGCCACCTATGACAATCGAGACTACCTGCCTCCGACATAGCCGCATAAAAGCCCCCACCTAGCTCGATCAATCTCTCACATAGGGTAACACTAGTGCAAAGAGAAAGTCAACCGTTACTCAGTTAACTATTATATTTTTAATCTAAGATATGATGCGTAAAACTTAAAAAAACCAAAAGTAGAGAACTTTAAGAAAAAAATTCATCCCACCCAGTTCCAAAATACTAGTTCTACATTGGGTGCAATAATTTATGGTTGCATAATGATGTTTTTGCTCTGCATAGGGTGTTATAATTTGAAAAGTGGGCCCTCTTTGTCCCCTCCACATCAGATGTTTATATCATGTTAAGAGATGATTTGAAATTTTGTCCGGTTTTGATGAATTTTGAAAGTACAAAGGTACGCGTGATTTAAAAATAAAATAAAAAGATCAGGGACACAAGTGAAAGATGACCTAAAGTTCAGGATAACACACTGAATTTAATTCATTTATTTATTTATTCTGTAAAGTGGTTGCATAAAATTTTAAACATGGTTGAAGCGAAGTTGCAATTTTTTCAATAAATTTGATGGGAAAAAAATATATATGAGTTGCAATAATCATTACAAAAGGACAATTTCAAAAGTCTTACAAATGCTCTAATATTTTCTAGGATAGTTTACAGTAAAGGACATACAAGCTCTCAGGAGTTAGGAGTACACCATTACCATTGAATCGATCATTCAATAGATGAAGAACTGTTGAGTCATTTATACGCGTAATGATGGATCAATGACATATCTTTGGATTCACTACTGTTATTCAATAGTATCATCGATCTGGATCTCCCTGATCGATCCAACGCTATCCCAACGATACCTCAAGTTTTTCATATCATTGTCTCTGCTTATACTTGCTACTCAACATTTTTCGATTCCATCAATTGCAGGCATTTCTTGAAGGCTTGATGCTCAATGATGCACCATGTGCATCAACTATTTAATGGAAGTACCACATACCAATAACCAATTTTATGGGACACATCGTTTTCTATATACTTGTTATAAACTAAGAATAAGAGAGAGATAATAAAGAGAGATAGAATGTGGGAGGAGGAAGAAGTGTGTAATTCATTCTCATTAGACTCATTTAGATAGAAGTAATGTTTACATCATAAGGACATAAGTAATGAGTATTTACGTGGACATTCACATAATTATAATATTTATAACACTCATTCTTGGATGTTTACCGATGAATGATATGGTGTTAGATGAGTTTATTGTTACCTTGCCAGATAATAAAAACCCTGTGGGAAAAAACAACTCTGGTTGAAGGAGAAAAAGAGTGTAACGCGCATATGTCTTAGGTAGCATAATCTTGAATGCTCCCCTTGATGAGAATCTCTTTTTGATTGATTGATTGAAGCTCCAATATCATGTATGTGATAGAATACGTGTATCTTATATAGTAGATATGGTGTGTTGATTACAAAAATGAGACTGTGTGAGCTTTGCATGAAAGTGACTTATCATGAATATTCAATCCTGCAAAGGTTAGGGAAATACCAACAAAACTATAATTTGATGAATAAATTTTACCTCACATGGTAAGAGACCAGATTCATTTGTTCGAATTTTTGATAAGACATTCGCTAAAATATAAAGATATTAAAGAATACTAATTGACACATTTACTTTCGTGCATTATTCTTAAGCACCAAAATTTAAGTATGACACACTTTAGCCATAGATATCAATTAATTGATAATCTCATATAGGCTCAATAGGAGCTCTAGATAACTTCATGGAAGTTAGAAAATATTGCAATATTATGATTATAATCATAATTGAATTTGATATCTTAGTCTTGCCATGCATAATACTCATTGAGGCAGTAAGTCAATTTGACTTTAATAGAATGAGCATGCGAGCTTTGACCACTTAGTTGATTCCATGAGTGAGCTTCATGCTCTAGTAATCATTCATGGATTTGCCTTTGGCAATATCAATCCTTCAAAGATTTGGTTAAGCAATTTGCTTATAAACACATAAAAAAATTTGAGAGCATGCAGTAATGTGCGTTTACCATCTTCATAATAAAATAAGACAATTTTCCATAAGCCTATCGTCCATATCAACCATATGTAACACTATACTTATAGAAAAATTGTCGTTTGAAGAAGAATAATGATCCCATGTCTCTATAAAGAGAGAGAGTGTCATAATGATTTCAATTCACTAAAATTTCACCCTTATGTTATTTAAGGATTGTGAAATCCTAATATTTCATCACGTTTCCACTAATCATTTTATTGGAATTGCCTCTTTGGCCAATAGTATAATTTGTCGACATAACAAAACGTGGAATAATATATAACCCTTGATGATATTAGTAGCTACTATTGATAAGATGTATCATCAATTTTCGATCTCACACATTCTTCCATGCATGCATAAGCTATAATAAGTTTTAGAGATATTGAGTACTCATGCCTCTAATAGGGCTACTATTTGTCTCTTGAGGACAATTTATTTGAGAATCTGGATCTTTATAAAACCTCATCAAGAGTGTTATAATACTTGTATAATCTTCCCTCAAAGGGAAACTAATTACATTAGACTTAGTGGATATATTCCACAACATAAATTCACGCTGTTACATTAGTCTATTCTCCCCCTAACGGCGGAAAGACTATAAAATTTGACTATACGCAGATATGCGTTTGAAACAAATATTTGATTATTTATCTATTAGTGGGTGGTGAGCCCAAACCAAAATTTAAGGTCAAAGTATGTAATACTGTGAACTTGTCACTTTCTCAATTAATTGATTGAGATTTCCTCAAAAGTAAACAGGAGGCTTGTATGGTGGATAAATATCTCAACACAAATTTGAGAATAGACTATTCTTCCCCTGATAGCAGAGAATGTATCACTAAAAGTGACAACTCGCAAATCATGCGCTTATATTCCCTTGTATTTTACAACATTGTAAAATTGTATAGGAGTCTAAGTGATGATATAAATAGAAATTGACAAAAATTTGTCATGCCAAAATTTGGTTAAATGAACACATGGTTTATGTATACAGTAATATACAATGGTTGATTAATACAACCTAATTAGGTGGAATTTATCTTCACCATTACACGCAACGGTACGTATTTCATATTGGTAACATAATATGAGCTCAATTGGAGCTAGCTATCAAGTTCCGTAACTCTTGAGATGATTGTTACCCTTTAAATGAAAATTGCGAAAAAATATACGCAATACAACATGTCCATGTCCATAATTTGGACAATATGAAAAATATATATTTTGTCATTATTTGGGATCATAAAAAGCCATAGTTCAAGCCTTCAAAAAAAAAAAACAAGGTCTTAGATCTAATTTATTTGACAAAATAATATACTTGAATTTCGAGTTTCGGACAGTTGTCCATATGGATATATTTCATATTAGTATTACCATGGAGGATCATAGCCTCATCAAATTTCATATTATACTCAAGTAATGAGTCATAGTTGGTGGGATGGTTGTGTATGTAAACCAACTCAAATGATAGAGCAACCAACTTTTACGATGAACACTTTTAGCGTAATTATTGGAAACCATCAAAAAATATTCCACATTATAACATTGTGGTAACAAAAGTGGTAGTAATCCCATTATTAAAGTAATTAAGCTTGATAAACACATTCATGACAATAAAATTGATAATGAAATTATCATTTATAACAATGAACAATGACTACCGTTCATGGTAATAAAATGTCATTACGTTTAATTGGTGCCAAAATATAGGCTTGCAATTAATTGGTGTTAAGAACACCATTATTGATCATGTCAACGACATGTTTAATTTTCTTCCTCCACAAAACAAAATTGTTGCATTTCGAGTAGAGTGATGTCTAATGGCTCAGATCAATCCCAAAGAGACCAATATAAATAATTGATTTTAGCTTTTATTATTGTCTTTGGGAGGGCTTGATAGAGTGCCACTAAATGTTAAGGCATGCGTCAAAAAACCTGAAATATGGTTACCATAGCCACATCTCTAGCCATATCTAGGTCCATATTAGAACTGCTATGTTCTTTAGAAATGATAAGATATTATATTTGAAACAGAGTTTCAAAGTGTTCATGATATGAACAATGGATCCCAGGAAAAACACGAGAAAAACATTCGTGTGATGTCTATAGAGTCATAGGCCTAAGATTACTCGATCAACAGACTCGAGTCTTAACTATTAGAACATAAAGTTCTTAAAGTTGTATCCATAAACATGTATATATAAAATGTATATATAAAATAAACACATATATAAAATTGACGTTTATAAGAAAAGAAAAAACTCATAGATCATTAGCCTTGGTCATAAACAATCATGTTGCACCATAGGCTTGTAGATCATCATGGAGTTCATAGGAGAAGAAGAAAAATAAAGAGAAAATTTGTGCTGATAACGTGTTATAAACTAAGAATAAGAGAGAGATAGAATGTGGGAGGAGGAAGAAGTGTGTAATTCATTCTCATTAGACCTCTTTATATAGGAGTAATGTTTACATCATAAGGACATAAGTAATAAGTATTTACGTGGACATTCACATAATTATAATATTTATAACAATACTAGCATTTTACCTGTGTATTTATATATGATCACAATTTCTTAATAACACAGTTATTCTCTCTAGTTAGGCGGTCAGGCGCGGATGTAGGTGCAAGCTTGCCCAACCGAGATCTATCGTATAAATATTTTAGCACATGAGAAGCATGTACATTAGGTGGTGTAGGAGGATTGGTATTCTCTTTTGGCTAACATCAAGCCCACCGCAGTTCGATTCACCTCCACAACAGCCTTTTCATTTTTGCATTCCTATTTTCTTCTAGAACATAGTGGGCACAAATTGGACAATGGGTTTCATTTGTTCAATTTGCTGGGTTATTTATTATTCTAATCTTCTTACATCTCTAAAAATCCTTAAGTATAATTCTTTCAATCTTCTTCTTCTTGCACTTAGCATGGTTAGACTGAATATATATATATTTGGCCTTCGCCAAAGTTGAAGCCCACCCAATGTTCAAATCCCAGATCCGCCAATGTAGGCGGTTATAAATATGATCTAAATTTTTTTGAATAAATAAGAATATTTGGACCTTATAACACACACACACACACAGCTTCTCAGCTGCGGATGTCCGCATTTATTCTTACGGTGCAAATTTCCACTTTACACTCATTTTTCAATCGAATTTTCATATCTCCACCGTCTAGTATTTAGATACTAATATATAGATCATCTCTGTAAAATTTCAGCTAATTTGGTTATCATTAAGACACTCAAAACTGTATTTTTCTGTTATAAACATGAACGGTTCAAGTTCGATAGAATTATGTTTATCCATTGATTTAATCGAGTTTAAGTGCCTTAATGATAACCAAATTGGCTAAAATTTTACAGAGATGATCTATACATTAGTATCTAAAGATTAGACGATGGAGATGTGAAAATTCGATTGAAAAGTGAGTGTAAAGTGGAAATCCGCACCATAAAAATAAATACAGACATCCGCATCTGAGAAAATCTATATATATATATATATATATATATATAGTGGTTAATGTTTCTGCATGGTTTTTTGACTTTTTCAAAGGCTGGGGAAAAATTGGATAACTTGTAATGATCTGGGCAGGAGCGGAGCTGCTATGCAGAAGCTAGCCCTTAAAGTTTCCGAACTTATTAAGCTGGCAGATAACAAAAGTTAATGATCCACGTTGCAGAATTTAAAGTTTACTCATTAATTGTTAGAGTTTATGTACTGGATAGGCTCTCATTGGGTTGCTATATATATTTTGATGACAGAGACTACACATTTCAATTTGATTCTCAATATTGGATGCCCAAAAATCAAGTAAAAGAACAAGAGGACCAAGCCGTAGACGAAGAAAAATGAGGTTTCGAGTTCGGATTCTTTTTTGTCTGGTATAAAGTTAGAGATGTGAAATCCACACTCTTAAATTGTAATCCACACTCTCACTTTCTATTTTTTAGTCATTATTTTCATAAGAAGACAAAAATTAAGTCACTAAGGACAAAATTGAAGTTACAAAAAATAGAAAGTGGGAGTGTGGATTACAATTTGAGGAGTGTGAATTTCACTTCCCTAAAATTATTTACAAACTCGCAATGTATATTACTTGAAATATACACAATAATTATACCATGCAGAACGAGAGATACAGAGAACAGTTTTGTGGGATTTGTCCAAATGGGTTCGGAAAAGAATATTTTTTCAGAAGGAATGATGGAGTCAAAATTTGAAAAACATTTAGGTGTCCCAAACTCTTATTTACATTCTTTCGCCAACCCTATTGACTTAACTGTATAAAATTTACATATATTACCAAACATCAACCTAAATCTGAGAATGTGAAGAGTCTGAAGTACACCCGGTGTGTATCTACATATGTATCTACACACTATATTTAGTGTTCAGCTTTGGAATATTTGTTACCAGTTGGCCCAATTGTTTATGGTGTCTCTTAGACATCTGGGCTTCATTACTCCATGAAGCCTGGTTGGTTGGCTACTGACCATGAACCAAATAGTAAAGCCCATATAACAAAAATGAACCAATCAAAGCCGATGATGATCCAAATTGGTTCATTGGATTGATTTCTGATTCCATAGTGAATGTAAACAACCTAATGTGTGCATCCCAAAATCTAGGCCCGACAGAGTTGATTACTTGGTTTTGCTCATACCTCGTAAATCATCATGCTCTTTGAGTTCGTTGTTTAATTGCAGATCTCCTTGTTTAACTTCGAGGATTACTTGACAAATTAATAAACCTTGCGACCCCCAATCAATCAAAAGTTCAATAAACCTTGCTCGAGTTAATTGTTCCATCCTCAACTCTGCTAGGATGGGTGACAGTTTGGTGGTTTTATCAAAGGTTATATATAACTTGGGACTTCGAAGCTCTGATCATACAGATACTTCCATATGCAATTCATGGTCATCCCATATTCCCATTATACTGACCCTAAACCACACGAAATATAAGATGAGACCTTAGATTTCTAGATTAGTTTGGACACTTCATAGTGTCGTGGTTTTATTAACAAAACACAAGCATACAAGATGACGGAGTTAACACTTAACAGATTATAATAAAACTAATTTGTTATTATACGCACAACTGCAGACAAGAAGTGAAATTGACTGCAGCATGATTGTGATTGAAACAAAGACATGGAATTATAGAAACAATGGGATTCACACAAATGGCTTAAGATATTTCTCTGAGCTACATATCGTTCCATTTGCCATGTATTTTTTGGAAAAGTTCCATTTGTTATGTATTGATGTATATATTTGTGTTTGATAATGACAGAAAGAGAGAGAGGAGATATATACAATACTCTCAGATTCATTCAGCAGAAGATTCCTACCAGACGAAATGGGATCATGCCATCATGGCCTCATGGGAAGCCCGCACGAAATCTTTGTCTACAACCTGGACGATATTTATTTGTTGTTTTGGTTTTTTGAGGGTTTTGAATATCTAAACTCGGAGCATATTGTACGTAGTTAATTCTAGTAATTTATAATATATTTTTTTATCTAATAGACAACTTAAATGTTATAATTAGTTTATCGTGAGTCGAACTTATTGTCTATTACTTGCAAATGTCACTAGACCAAATGGTATTGAATACTAATTTAGAGTATTTGGTCTTGCATTTTAGGTTCTACATTCAAAATCTTTTCTTGTACATTATCTATAGAGAAAATTTGAAGTAATCCAGTCTGGTCACTCTAGTGTATAATCGATCTATATAATTTTTATAAATTTCTATAAGTTTTCACAAGTTAAATTTATGGTGCTCGTTCATAAACATAACCGTTTGGTCTAGTGGCATAAGTCTCTCTTTATAAATGAGAGGTCGTGAGTTCAACTCACAGTAGACACGTTGTAGCATATTAATATTTTGTCTGTTCAAAAAAAAAATTGTAAGCTTGCTCGCTCGATCGATCGATAAAACTTCCAAAGTAGTAGGTAGCTTCATCCATTTTAGTCTCCAAAATTTTGTTGGTTTTCTATAATTTATCTTTTGGCTTTCCTACTTTAGTGTTCCTTAATAACCAAGTCTTTTAGGAAATTCTAGTATGTTGGATTCTGCTAGAAGCCAAAATAGCTGATGTCATCAAGAGCTTTTTCAGAAAATACAACCGGAAAACCTTCCCAACCGGTTTTACTTCTAGTATATATATTTTCTATTCTCTTTCCTTTAGTAAATTAAAAATTGACAGAGCATGGTGGGCAATTGAGTTTGAATTTGTTTATTTACCGTAATACAAATATATAAATCTATCTTCTTTACTCAAAGGTAAACAGTTAATTTTTCATCATTAGAGAATTTATTGATACAAGATTAGATTAGCAAAAGTTAGACATTCTTTTAAAGAATTGCAGGAAGAAAGAGAAAAATTAAGAAAACTAAAAGAACTTTGATCTAAGCTTCATAGAAGTACAAAAAATTATTGGGATATTATCTATCGGATCCAGAAAATTATCTATCAAGCAGAAGAAGAAGTCAAAATTCTCAAAGAAACGTTTGAGGAAGATCAAAAACCTCTCGATTATTTGAGCATCGGTTGGATCCGCCCTAGCTGGTATCAAAGCCTGTTTTGCTCAAAAACAGGTAAAAAGAAGGCTTATGCTACAAAGTTGGCTTCTCTTAACAAAGAAAAAAGAATCCAAACTTAAAAACTATCACACCTATTGTACTGCAATAGGAACTGATAAGTGATAAGTGGGAAGTGTACTTTCATACAAGACATATTCAAGAAAATCAATACTCCATTTAATACGTCTGTAGAGTATTAAATACTCTCTACGACGAACATATTCATCTCCAAAGAGAGATCGGAGTAGAAGAGCTTGATCCATCAAGACCAAGCTTGTCGAGTTCCTAGATCATTTATAACAGAACAACTCGAAAAATTTAATCTAAGGATTAATCAACTTGAGGAAATAAATTTTAAAATTTCTAGGCTTGAAATCAAGCTAGATTATCTCAAAGAGAGGCAATAGATATTGAAAAGAAATTAGTTCGCACTGAGAAACTTGTCAACAATATTCATCAGCAAGCAGTGGAACTAAGAAATACTTAAGAAAACTTGAAAAAACTTTTAGAAACTCTTATCTCCAAAATAGGATGAATCAAAGAGTAGATCTAAAAGTAAAATAGGAAGATGTTAAAGCTATTGGCTTTCATCGTTCTACAGAGAAACTTGCTGAAAATGTAGAAGCAATAATTCATCAGTAGAATTATAATATCGCTTATCTCCAAGAGATAGGTACAGACCTCGAAATTCAATTTCGAGAGCTACATAGCAAAATCTCAAATCTACAAAAGATTGTAGAAAAGATGAAAGAAGAAGAAAGTTATGAGAGGATTAATGAAGAAACGCTAACTCAAAATGTAGCTAGTAAAATCATCATACCACCCCTATCAATGGGAGAAAGTAGGCTAAGGTTTAGTGAACCAAAGCTCGATGAATGGAAAACATCATCGAAAAAATCTACAACAAAAAGAGATGTGAAGATGTTGAGCAGAATACTCAGTAAAAAGAACACAGTTCCGGTATAGTTAATAAACGCTCAAGAATTTAAGTATAATGAAATTGAATCTAGTGTGCGAGAAGCATCTGCTCCTAGATTTAAATTCAACGAGATCTATAAGAAAGGATATTTCATTATGGATTCTCACAGATTCAAGATACTAGAATTAACTATTCTAGCCACAGGTGGAGAAACATACATCAGATTAATAACTCCAAAGGAGGTAAGTGAAGTTTTTCAGAAAAAATATTCCTATATGCATATTGGAGCATTCCAAGTAGGAATAAAACTCTTAGCCAGAGATGGAATTGACTGTTCAGTTCTATGTGTCTTACAAGACGATAGAATAACAGATTTTAAGAAAAGTCTGTTACAAACAGTGGAAGCTTCCTTGTGCAACCAAGTTGCATATTTCAATGTGTTTCCAAACTTCACAACGCATCTCGGAGACGCTGCTCACTGTCTAAGATTGAGAATTAAGACAGATGGGATTTCTATGAAAAATGGAATGATGGAACTTGCGATATATTATCAAATCTATTATAAGTTGATGAGCTCAAATGTAACTCATAATACCAGGTTTCTAAATAGCCCTGGGATTACTATATCTGTTCTCACCAACCCAAAAAATAATTCTCAGCAAATACATGTCACAAAATGGCATGAAGTAACATTCCCGAGAGAATGGAATTTGACTCTTCCTGTCAAACAGCTTGAAAGTACTAATGCTTCAATCTATGAAGACATAGGAGAAAAAATAAGCTTGCAGTTTCATAGGCATTCATTTGCTAATTATGAAGAGGCTAGTTCCTCTGGAACTAAATCAATTTTTCATGAAGAATCATTTGAAGAGGAAGATACTAAAAGACCTATGAAAATGCTTAGAGCAGGAGAATTAAAAGGATTGTATACATAAACAGAAACTTGTGAATCCATAGAAGAATTAGAGAAAATCATGAATAAGATTTCTCAAATTCAACTTGGAAAGAATAAGAGGAAGATTCTTCCTTATCAAGCAAAAGAAGAAACACTAGGTTCATCTTCTATGAATACAGATGGTGAGGAGAGGCAGGCCCCTCCAAAAGGTGGTCATACCATAGTACAGAACATTACAAACAATCCAACAAAGATCATTTGAGAAAAGAATATCAAGCTTCCAAAAGGACAAGCTCCAACATGGAGAAATGGAGAATGAAGTTCTTAGAAGTATATCTCTACCGAACCCAAATGGGGACAGTTAGTGTCTGAGAGAGGGGTTTATCTAGATTTAGACCAAGTAGGAGATAAAAGAAAGACAATAGATAACTGGGTTGCTAGCTTAAAGTTAACTCAGGCTCTAGTGTTATCAAAGTATGCCTATGAGGATGCTCATGCATATTATGAGTCAACCTTAACTGAAATAGTCCAGAAATGGTATTAGTCCTTTAAGAGAAGTTCTAAATGGGCTGATTGGGTAGTGAAGTTAGCTCAGACTAATAGTCCTTTAGATTTTGCAGTGCCTATCTATGCACAATTCTGTGGGGATATCATTGGGTATAGTGAGCAATCTAAAGAACGAGCTAAGGCAAATATTCATAAATTCAGTATTTGTAACATGAGGTATTTTGAGGAATATACCAATGAATTCCAAAACTACTACTGCACTATTGGAGACATTGAGAATGATTATCTCATCAGAACATATTATAGAAAATTACCAGAACCCTAGAATGACGTAGTAGCACAGTCCTTGGAAGAAAACCCCCTTCAGTATTTTACTGTAGGAGGAATAGTAGAAAGAGTTAGGGATCTCTTAAGAAAACAATGCACAGATAACAGAAAATCCAAAACTGCCAAAAACCAACTCAGAGGAGTTGAGAATATGTGTCCAAAAATTTTAGATACTCCAACACAATGGGGATGTCATATTCCTAAAGAAAGAAAATACAGAAATAAGTTCTCTGGAAGCAAGCATGGTAAAAGGTTTGCTTCTAAAAAGAAGTATAAGTTCAGAAAAAGTTCTGAATATAAGAAAGAAAAAACTTCTCAATCTTCTCCTAGAAAGAGATTTTTCAAAAGAAAAAATAACACAAATTCTTCCCCCAGAGAAGTAAAGAAATGCAGATGTTGGCTTTGCAAGGCAGAAGAACATTATGCAAATGAGTGTCCTAAAAAGGAAAAGAGGTCTTCTAAAGCCATAATTACTGAATATGATGAAGCAATAGAATATGTTAATCTAAAAGGCTTTGAAATCGCATATTCTGATTAAGAGAATGAATCGGTATATTTTCTTGAGTACCCATCAGAAACCCATAAGAAAGCGAGACAGAAAGTACTTTAGAAAGTTCTGAGGAAGAAGAAGAAGAAGAAGATATAGGATATCGTCCTATATTTTTATTACAGATACAAAATTGGAAGGAAGAAACCTCTGATATTATCAGTACCTTCCATCCCAATCCGGGAAAATTTACATGTGACTATTGCAAATGTGATGATAATAATACAATTCCCATGTATTGTGAAGGTACATGAGAAATTTATCATCGAGAATGCTTTATTGTAGAACTCAAAAGAAAAATCAAGGATAATGATGCTCATATCCTGGTAGAAGAGGAATATAAATGTATTCCATAAAAAAGAACAAGAGAAGAACCTTGAAGAGGATATAAAAACGATGAAGTTTGTAACTTCATTAAGCCAGAACAAGGAAATAAATGAATCTTTTGATTCTCTTAATTCCATAATTGCTGTAACAAGTGTCAATCCAATAACTACTGTGACAAGTGTCAATCCTCTTGATTCCATAATTGTTGTGAGACGTGTCAATCCTTTCACAGAATTACTTGATGCTCTAAGAAAGCAAGAGCAAGTAATGTCAGTCCAAACAAGTATATATAGCAATTATATCACTATAGGACTGAAGTTTCCTAATTACAAGAAATATTATCCATGTCTTTGTAGATAGTGGTTCAGGGTATTCTCTTGCTAAAAGATATGCAATCCCTGAAGAATATTGGGAAAAACCTCCAAGAACAGTTACTGGAATTGCAATGGAAGAAAATAAAATAGTCATGGATACAATGGCCCAAAATGTAAAAGTTTCCTTAGGATGAGGAAACTTTATCATCAAGATTCTCTGGCAATGTGAAGGCCAGATAGTTGATTTGTTGAAATCACTTTATTCTTCAACAAACAATAGTTCAAACACCAGAAATGATTAGGTTTGAGAAAAATCGAAAATTCTATTGGGAATCTCGATTAACAGACGTGGTGAGCGTTACAAGTACATGATTTACAGACTAATATCAGAAGTCGCCAACGAAGAGTGGTGATTATAAGCCAATTCTAAAGCCAATTTTGCTGTTACAAGACCAGTTTAAAGGTCACAGTGAAATATTGGTAAATGAAGTAACAAGTTCATCAGACTCTGAATCAGAGGAAAATTTTGAATCAAATTTTTGACAATGAGAGTTCTGATGGAGAAGAAGAATACATCAGAGAGCATAACTTAAAAGTATATGCTAATAAGGTAGAACAAAAGAAAACACTGACTCTCACACAAATAGAAAATTTGCTGAAACCAGTAATCAGTGAAGATCCTCAGTTGTATTGGGAAAAAGACCCAATATATTGTCAGCTAAGAATGCATGATGCAAATGTTATTTGCCATGTTAAGGCCGTCCCTCATTATAGGGAAGAAGATAGGAAAGAAATGGAAAGTCAGATGGAAAAGAAGTTAATCAGGCCTTCAAACAGTCCTCATCATGCCCCAACATTCTTGGTAAGAAATCATGCAGAACAATTAAGAGGAAAATCCAGAATGGTAATTGATTACAGGGATGTGAATAAAAAGACCGTTAAAGATGGTTACCAGATAGCTCAGGTGAGAGTTCTCATCAATAGGCTTAAAGGAGCAAAGATCTTCTCCAAGTTTGATGCAAAATCAAGCTTCTGGTAGGTTAAAATGCATCTTGATTCTATTGCTTTAACTGCTTTTGGAACTCCTCAAGGGCATTATGAATGTTAGTTATATCATTTGGTCTTAAGCAAGCTCCGTCTATTTTCCAAAGGAAAATGGATAATATTTTCAAGCCTTACTCAAATTTTTGCATAGTTTATATAGATGACATTCTTGTCTTCTCTAGAACTATGAATGAACATCTAAAGCACCTAGAACAGGTGTGTAAACTTATTGTCCAAAAAGGAATCATCCTTGGACAGAAGAAGATTCACCTTATAAACGGAGAAATTAATTTCCTTGGTATTCATGTTAAGGATAGAGAGATTCATCTCCAATAACACATTGTCAAGAAAATCAACCAATTTCCAGACAATATCCCAGATGCAAAATCTCTACAAAGATTTTTGGGAGTTGTTAATTTTGCAAGAGATTTTATTCCTCAAGTCAGTGGTCTCACTGCACTTCTCTCTCTAAAAACAAGTTCTAAAAAGAAATGGTCTTTCACAGAAGATGACAGTAATACTGTCAAAAAGATTAAAGAATTAACAAAAAACCTTCCTCCTTTACAGTTACTTGAAGAAGGAGATTTGATCATCTTGCAAACTGATGCAAATGATTAATACTGGGCCGGAGTTGTTTTAGCTGTTGCTCCAGATACAAATCATAAAAAATTTGTAAATTTTTATCAGGAAAGTTTAATGCAGCAGAGTTCAATTATTCTACTGGAGACAAGGAAGTCCTTGCCGTAATTAAAAGCATTAAGGATGCTGAGACATTCTTAGGAAATAAATTTGTAGTAAGAACTGATAACAAAAGAGTTAAAAATTTCAAAAACTACAAATTAACTGATGCTGCTGATAGAGGAAGAGTTCTGAGATGACAAATGTTTTTAACTCAATATGAATATGATGTTGAAATGGTTGCAGGTGACAAGAACTATTTGTCTGACGCGCTCATAAGAGAAATGACGATGTTTGAAAGAGAAGGTCGCAATCCAAGAAACCGGAAACCGATATTAGAGGAGAAGAAGCTTTAGGAAAAATACAAGAGCGGTGATAAAACCGTAGGACCTCTCCATGACGGACCAGGTTATTAATATATTGTTTCTTATGGAGCTGCTGAGTCAAGCCAGTCTTCAGAAAGAATCAAGCCAAGACCAGATGATCTTAGATGGGATGAACATTTAGACCATTTTAAAACTACTCTGAAAGATGAAGATCAATCTGAGGCTTCCAATGAAGAAAAACTTGTAAAAGAGTTTTTGCTGTGTCCAAAGGAATAGCCTAAACTGACTGGTCTCAGGGTAAAAGATCGGCTAGCCCGTCTCTAACGGCAGACGATAAAGACATATCAAGTCCGATTATGGCTGCTGCTTTGCGAAAAAGCAGAAGAGACCCTTTTAGAGCAAATAAACTACCTTTAGTTACTGAGAAGAAGGTTGTTCATGATAAGCCTTTAAAGATCTTTCAAAAACCAGTTTTCAGGACAGATAGGTTATTGGCCTTTAAGCAGAAGATTATTATTGATAATATTCTGCATGTTTTTTATGAGGAGAATGAAGCTCATTTGCTTCAAACACTTAAAGCTTTAACAGAAGAATTGTATGGATTCCATACGAAAGACAAGAGTGTACGAGCATAAAATCTAGCAGGAAATTCTAAGGTCCTCTACCTTGAAAATCCTGAAAGTGCTAAAATCCCAATGTTAGCACTAAAAGAATCTGAATGATATAGCTTTCGTAATCTCTTAGGTGAAGGTAAAGATATTCTTCCAAGAACATTATCAGCAGTCTCTGGCCCGTTAGCACTAAAAGAATCTAAATGATATAGCTTTCATAATCTCTTAGGTGAAGGTAAAGATGTTCTTCCAAGAACATTATCAGCAGTCTCTGGCCTATATTATGGGAGATATTTGGTTGATGTTCAAACAGAACATCCCCAAAAACACAAGTTGTGGTTTTATAGAAAACGGTTTTGTTCATAATCTTTGGACAAAAACTAATGAAGATTTGAAAGAATTCCCAGATATAATATATGAAGCTGTTAAGAACATTAGACCTGATGGATGTATTTTAAGGTTAAAATTCATTTTCAACTCCTCCAGAGTGGACAGTGGTAGATGGACAGACGAATTATATCTCTTCATATCATTATGTCAGATTAATCCAAAGTCCAGTTCAAAAACTAGCCATTGCAGGTGGCAATGGTAGACCAAATCAAAGCATCCTATGGATGAAGACTATGGCGATAGCTATTATCAAAGACGTGGTTCTAAAAGACTATGATTCAAGTTTTTTAGCAAGTGGAGAAAAATAATTGTCACTTGCTATAATCATCCTCCACCAGAAAATTGTGACTTTTTTCACGGCTCTTATGAGAAAAGAGGTGGATTGCACTCTGGCTACTACTATATGGCTAGAGAAAGTTGAGAAGGATGAAAAGTATAAGATTTCTTATCCTTTTGATTCAGATCTTGACAATGAAGAAGATAACACTGCACGTGAATGGGAATACAACGGTCCCAACTCTTCAACAAGATATGAGGAAAATCCGGAAGAATATCACAACATAGTAAATATGTTGGAAACATGAACGGTTGTCGACGCATGAAGACATGAGACTTTACTTTTTCAAAAAGTAAAAAGTAAGGTTATCAAGATAAGATTCCATTGTCGACCACTTAGTTTAGGGGAGTTTCAATTTCAGTTTGGAGTCTGCTCCCTATATAAGGAGCCTTAGGCGTCAATAGGAAGGCATCAGAAAACTTGAGATAGAAGTTTGAAGTTCTCTCAACCTTTCTCAAGAAAGTTAGGTAGCCAGAATACAGTCTTTGTAGTATAGTAGTGCGAGAATAAGAGAGTGTGTGTGTTGTAGTCATCTGGTGTGGAGTGTTATATTTACAAGTGTTTTATCTTGTAATTATAAGTATGAATAACTAAACCTGAGAGCGAGGCTCTAGGTTTTGTATTTGAATTTATGTTTGAATAAATAAATTCTACGTGGTGCCCAATATCCCGTCGCAAAAATATATCTTGTGTTAATCTATTATATTTCTGCACTTTCTGTCTATTAAGTTACATTATCTCTGCATTTTAATTAGAACATTTCCTATTTAGATAGCAATGATTCCGCCGTACTCAGTAACCAGGTCGACCATAGGTCTTTAGGTGAATTTTCGGCATGTTGAAGGCTAGTTCTTTTTAGGAGTGTTTTTAGTTATTTGCGAGTAATAGTAACTTTGTGGTATAAAAAAAAAAAAAATCCTTGGTGTATAGGTCTCTAATAAGTCATCATTTGTCCTCTTGTTATACATATATTATAAAATAATAGGAAAACAGTCTGCATCTCATGCAGCGCTGCATGATAGACATACCTAAATCTTTTAATCAAGACATCTATTTTTATGTTAATTAATTTTTGATACTAGTATTCTTTTGGTTATTTTATGAAGGTTCCTAAACTTCTTTCCCAATCTCATGGGCAAAGATGTGTTTTAATTATTTTTGTTCTTATGAACTTTCCTATGATCTATGTTTTTTCATAGATTATGAGTCTTTAAATTTATGTTATTTCCCTTTCATTGTTTAGATTAATTGCCTATGATCGATTCCTTATTAGATTGTAGGCTCACTTGTGGTACTTTGTGAGCTGAAAATTGTAAGAAGGATACTATGTATCCATATGCGAATCATTTGATCTTATTTACCCTCTGTACACAATGCAGTAAACCGATTCGTATTGTAACCTCTACTTGAGTATGAAACTATGAATGACTAAATTGTCTTTGGTTAACAAAAAATTGAACAATTTTCCATCTAATGAGAGCTCTAGCTCTCTTTGCTATGTGGTGGCTAACCCTAAGGTTTTGACATCCAATCTTCTTATGATCTACGTCGTTGTTATCTACAGTTTTTGTCTGGAGAGCTCTCTAGCCTTGTGTACGACCCATGCTCAATCAATCGGTTGTCACCCCTTTCTTGTTGTCTCTTTCATGAGTTTCATCATCGACAAGTATTTCTCATGCTCATATTGCCCTTTATTCTAACTATGGTGACAAACCATGGCGATGTGGTTTGGTGAACCCAAACCAGACATGGGACCCCGAATTTACCAAGAAGTGACAACTAGTAAGAGGCTTGACGGCCAAATCTTCTCCAGCTATAGTGTATCGGTTAAGGGTTGTCGCTGCTTTCTTTAAGCAACGAATAAGGTTGTTGTCTTCTCTTCGACAGTGGTGACTCGGTCTTCATTGCAATAGGTGGGATCACAATGATCGGGCCATTTGCAGTGTCCCCAATCTGGTCTTCGCCCGGCTATGGCAACAACGTCACATCACAGCTCGAAGGCATAGAAGTGTGGATTAGGAGGGATGCCTAACCCTATGGGTGTCCAAAATTGGGTTGGTGCTAGAGTGCAGAAAATAGATTCAATTAAGCCATGACCTTTGCTATGGCTTCTTTTACAACCTTGATATTGGTGACATGCTAGATTTGGTTCCAAATCTGGGACCTGGGTCGTTTTGTTCTTGCTCTACATTAGGAGCACGGAGGCTCTATCTATTTAAAGGAGGTATGGGCTCCTTTCATAACACAATACAAGTTCGGATCTTGGATCCGACACATGTGCTTACATTGATTTGGTATTGGTTTTGGTTCTTAGCAGCCTGTTTGATAATTTTCAAGTTTTTGACACCCTCAGTTACTTTTGAACACTTAGATGATCATATCACCTGTTACATTTACTATTACATTACTCTTATGAGATATGCAGTGCAACAATGTTGAACTCAAACTGTAGACCCATATTCATATAGCTTTTCATCAAAATATATAAGACTCGGCATTTCCAATCTCATCTTGAGGGTGTAGAGCGATTCAATCATAACAACGCTCCTGGGTAGGAGTTAGAAGCTCTTACGTGAATAGTTGCATTAGGTTATCATGAGTCCACTAAGATATCTAATGTCTACGGAATCCAATGGAGTGAACTCGAGTGCTTTCATGTTTAACATCCTAAATAGGGGAAAACAAGTACATGGGTGATTTCGATGCTAAATAGCTTTGACAAAATCATCAGGTTTCGGAGTACACTCAGACAAAACCTAATTGATTATGAGCTTTTAAGCTCTGAACAAAAACTTTTCCAAGTCTTGGGTTTAGAGGAACGTTTGATATCGATTAGTTGTTTATCTTCTCAACGAAGTCCTCGTTTAGGGTATATGCACAAACCCCCACAACTCAACTCAAATTTCATGAATCCCACGTTATAAGAAACGTGGGATGGGAGGTAGAAGACGAGAGTTTGCAAGTCTAGGGAGAAAAAGAAGAAGAAATTTAAATACTGAAAGCATCGACTCTTCTTAAAGCTAACCTGGTTATTGTAGTTTTTGTTCTTTAACTTATCTTGAAATTAGGACACACTGGTGCGCAGAAGAAAGATTAAGGAAAAGAAAAAGCGGAGAGGAGCTCAACTTCATAACTTGCGATTGAAAGGGCCTTACCAAGTGTTATTAAGATGTAGGAGGAGGTAAGTTCGGTCGGGCTATCTTCTCACTTAGGGTCGGCATCGATTGTAATGCACGATGTGGTAAGCCCAGGGTTTTGGTTGTGGAGCTATTGGCTCGTAGCAAGATGTTAGGCTGAAGACTGATTTTTCAGTTATTAGGTGGTTAGAGGTTCGTACTGATAACATGTTGTAATATGAGTTTTTAAAGTGGTAAAAAAAAATTAGCTACCACACGAGTTCTTAAATAGCAAAATTAGTTTTTAAATGGTAAAATATGTCGTGAGGGTGGTAAAAATAATTGATGCATGGAAAATATGTCTCCCATAGCCGTACTTGTTTTTTTGTTAGTTTATCAGTAATCTTTTTTGGGTAATTTCCTGTTTCTGGGTGTATGACTTTGTGCGTGAGATTCCAAACTGAAAAGCCAAGCAAAACCATAAAAAAGTACTAGGAACACAACTGCCAAAATTATATGAAGAAAAGAAGTATTTAGTATGTGTTTGCCTTATTAAGTTACAAGATTAACTAATTCATGCCCATTGTGTAGGCTGAGAATGGGAGCAAATTTGCTCCCCACCCTAATTTCCCCACTTTGCTCCCCACCCACTTAAATGAACAACACGTGTATCTCACTCAAAAATGGTCTCTCTCCCGGTCAACTCCCTTTCTTCTTCTTCTTCTTCACAACTCTCTGCAACTCCCAGCCCTACCTCCAACTCCCCCTCCTCCACATTCAACCCTCCCCAACCCCCACCCAAGCCCTCTCTTCCGACTCCCTCCGCCTCTCTGTCCTCCACTCCTAAACCCAACCTCATCCTCTTCCACACCCCTCTTCCAACCTCCACAAACCCATCACCAACCTCAGCCAAAAAAAAAAAACCCACCACCAATGTCGCCAGCATGAACCACCGCACTTTGGGCAGCGGAGGCGGAAGCACTCGGAAGGAGGAGAATGTGGAGGAGTGGCGGGCGAGAAAGGCGGAGCCGGGGAGGCGGCGGGAGCATGATTTGCTGGCGGAGCAACGGAGACAGACGAGGTCGCTGCCTGTGTCGGCGACTAGGAGGAGGGGCTGCTGAGGGGAGTCGAGGCGGAGGTGGACGAAGTACTGGCCGGAGCCGGTGGAGGCGCCGGAGACGACAGGGGAGGCGGCGGTGGGAGTGGAGGACAGAGAGGCAGAGGGAGTTGGAAGAGAGGGCTTGGGTGGGGGTTGGGGAGGGTTGAATGTGGAGGAGGGGGAGTTGGAGGTAGGGCTGGGAGTTGCAGAGAGTTGTGAAGAAGAAGAAGAAGAAGAAGAAAAAAGGGAGTTGGCCGGGAGAGTGAGACCATTTTTGAGTGAGATACACGTGTTATTCATTTAAGTGGGTGGGGAGCAAAGTGGGGAAGTTAGGGTGGGGAGCAAATTTGCTCCCGGCTGAGAATCCATCTTAAGGAAACAGTTGGCATAACTGCCACCCAGAACAAAGATTCCACTTATTGACACAGAGAAATCCAAGAAAGAGTCACAGAAAGTCATCTTGTCCTAAAATATTGCAACATTAACATTTGGCAATGGCAACAAAATATGACAGCACTCTGCAAATACCAGAACCTCTCTGGGATTCATTGACACCCCCCAAATCATTGAGTGTTTCACTAAACTATACCGGAATTGCTTCTTCTTCTTCTTGTTATTTTTGTAAGGGCAGCTTGTTTGTGCTGGCAATTAGGTAAAAGTTGCTATCTTTTTTCTCTTTCGATTCATCATCATGATTAACAATTGGGGACAAATTAGCATGCTGGTAAGCTAATGCGTGCATTGATCACCCACCATTAGAAGGACCCATTCATGAGATTCCTCGGGCCACATGGATTTGGTCTCGTCATCCCAACCGTTTGATGCAGATTTCATGTTTTCAAAATAAAATTCTGGGTTTGAAATTGTCAAAATGGTGTCATGGTGAGTTGGACCCCCATAGGAGAAAGAAAAAGCAGAAATCCCATTAGCAAAGAGATTATGTCATTTTGGAATACTTAAAGTACATCTTGACTCAATCATGCCAAGTAAATTAAGAATTAGCAAAAGATAATTTCTTTCGGCCAAATTACGAATTTGATCCTTTGTGATATGTTTGGGTTCACCGACTTGAAATTAGAGTGTGAACAACAAATATATAGAGCATAAATGTTTATCACCTGTTCTAAAAAGGCAACAAGTTCCTTGCTTAATCAAATGGTCGCAGCTTTTTTATGACAATGTGAAACTTTAGCATAATGAGAAAGTGGATAGACAAAGTAGTTTATAGCTATGTTTGAGCATTAATTTTCTGTTATGTCGTCATGTTTTAATCAAAGCAAATGAAGTAGCTAATGATGTACTCTTTACAAAATGGTTTTTGCTAGAATACATAGATTTTGTAAGGTCTCCTGATATTGTTTTGGTGTGTTCTTACAATATGGGGTTTAGGTTCAATGTCCCTCCCCTTTTATATGTTGCATTTCATTAATGGTAACGGTTGCCTTTCTAACCCTTATATTTAAAAAAAAAAAAAAAACAAAAAAAAACATGCATTTTATCAACGTCTGGAGAACAAAACAACATTTATTACAATAATCTGTGTGTTTAATAATTGTGCACAGTTTTGATGTATTTGCACGTTACTAATTTTTTTGCAAAACATAAAGGCACACGTAATGTCATAATGATCAGAAATCACACTCTTGAATTCGCACGTATAATTTATTTTTACATACATATTTGTTTTCTGGTTGAATCACTTCACACACTGTCAAACTGACATAAACACTTGTATTTAGGGTTGGGCTCAATTCGGTAACGACCCAAAATCCCTAAAACCACCTACCGCACCAACTTCACTCGGTAAGTAGAATCCGATCCGAACGTTCGGCATACCGACATGTCGGTAATCGAAAATCTCAGTTAGGCTTCGGTCGGTAACCGATAATTTCAAGCAAACTCGTTGGACTTGCATATCAATGAACCAACATATAGTCGAAATCATATAAATAAACATATTGCATAACACAGCTAAATCAATGAACCAATTTCAAATTGAATTACCCTAAATTTCAATTAACCCCAAACGAATTGAGAAACAAGTCTTCCACAAAATCCATCTTGGTTCCACTTACATGCAAGAATCGAAGAGGATCTCGGTGGCTTCAGATGGTTTGGGCAAAGGAGGCGGAGAGAGAGAGAGAGAGTCGGCTTTGATGGACGAAAACTGGAGAAAAGGGGTGATGGTGGTCTGGGTTTCTAAGAAAGAGAAAGATTTGTTGTTGATTGAAATGGAGCATAGACAAGAAGAAAGAAAGAAAGCGAGGAAGAAGACGAAGAATGGCAAGAGAAGAAATGAAATGACTGATTTTGTGGAGACAATCTATTTGAAGTGTTAAGTTCTTATTTTGACTTATGTGAGACTATAAATTTAGCTTTTGCATATAGATTGTTAAGAAGAGCATCTGCTCTAGTGGTTGGATGTGAGTGTCTCCAACTCTCCATTTAGGAGGTGAAAGCCCGAGTCCCAAGTCTTGCAAAATGTCATGTATTTTGCATTTGAAGAAGTATTATATACGTATATTAGCTGGTATACATATATCTTGGTTGGTACGGTATATTTATGGTATACAAAATCGTGTATCATAACCGAGCCGAGATATTGTACTCGGTATGGCTCAGCCGAGCCAAGACCTTATCTATCGGCTGTCGTTAGCTTAGCTGGCTGGTTTGTCACGGCTCAAATTGCCTGCCCTACTTGTATTTATGAGACAATTCGGTTAATATAAAGATAGTTTTGGGATTTCCCTACATAAACCATTTTTATAACATGTTCATACTTCTTTTTTTTTTTGAGATATAACATGTTCATACTTATTAAACAAAATCAAACAAAAAAGAAGAATGAAAAAGAGAAAAAAGAAAAGAAAGATATATATTCCTGCTTTAGAAGGCCCATCCCATAGCGGAAAGGAAGGTGATATACTTGTCAAAAGAACTACAATCCGAGCTGCCCTCCCCAACTTTGCCTTGGCTCTTACGCCTCTCTCTGCCAATCTCACTACCTAAGTCTCAAGTGAAGTGGGAGGTCAGATTCTGATTGGGTGTAATGTTGGTCACCCTCATTCCCTCCAACCCACACCAAACGTTCATCTTAAGCACCCTTCAAACCCAGGCATGGGCTACAACACTGTTCTGCTATCTACTTGTTTCTCACCACCACTTTGAAACCTTCCTATTCCAGTTATTTAATGTTTTATAATTCTTCCTCTGAGTAATGTTGTCACATCCCGACCCTTATATTTTTACCTTATTTACTAGCGTGATTATAATAAGTATTTTACCGTCTCGATCATTGAGTTAATAGTTTAAGTGGTCCCTAGAGGGGTTCGGGGACGATTATGTGCGGAGGATTATTCGTATGAGGAAAAATACGACGACGGTAAAAATAGTAAATTTTAGCTAGTAAAAGGTAATTTTTATTCGGGTATTATTTTTCGGGGTGTTTCATTTTTTTGAAATTGGGTTGTTTAAAGGGTGGACCGGTTTGGGGTGTGAGGCCCAAACCCATTTTCTCTTCTCTC
>NC_020496.1:12965539-12966749 GCF_000184155.1 Fragaria vesca subsp. vesca
CTCCGAGTTTCAGGGTGAAATTCGGGGTGGGTCGTGTCAGTTGGTATCAAAGCTATAGGTTTCATTTTCTTGCTTCCTTGTCACTATCACATTTGCCTAAGTAGCACGTAGTGTCTATAGAGTGATGATTCGACCGCGGCGGATTCATTGGCATTTTATGCTTTTGATGCTATGTGTTATTGGGTATGTGTGATAGTTGTGTTAGTCTTGTTTATGGACTACTAAATTTCTTCTTCCTCAGGTACTATGCCTCCTAGGCGCCCACGGCAACCCCGTGTGGCTACTTCGACCAATGCCGATGAGGGCAATGAGGTCAGGGGACTGGTTGATGATATTAGAAATATGCTGAGGGATGTCATGGATCGAGCTCCACGCCCTCCTACTGTGAAAAGGAGAAAAGTTTTTGAAGCTGGAGCCAGAGAGTTCAAGGGTGCCAAGGGACCCCTTGATGCTTATACTTGGGTGGACAAAATGGAAAAGGCTTTTCCGAGCACAGAGTTGCCAGAAGAAAGGAAGGTGAAGATGGCAGTAACTTTCCTGGATGATTCAGCACATCACTGGTGGTCGCTTGCCAGCAGGAATGTTGAGGATGCGCTGAATATGTCGTGGGAGCAGTTTAAGACTCTCTTCTTGGGGCAGTATTTCAGTCCTGCCCACCGCAGCAGAATTCAGTCAGATTTCCTGAATATGAAGAAGAGGGATGATGAAGGCGTTATAGAGTTCCAGGAGAGATTCACTTCCCTGAGCTACCATGTGTCATATCTGGTTCCTGATGAGAGGATCAGGATGGAGATGTTCATTGGGGCACTTGGTAGAGTGTTTGCAGATAAGATGACGGGTGTTTATTACCCGACTTTCTTTGACGCTGTTCATGCAGCCATGGCCATTGAGTCTATGGGGATTTATAGTGCTCGGCCACGTGATTTTGGTGGCCCCAGTCAGGGTCCATCCAAGAAAGCTGCTTCATCATCCGCTTCTGGGTCTTCTGCTGGTAGTGGCAGTAGTGGTAGATCTAGCTCTGGTGTTCGAAGCAGGTCTAAGGGACGTTTCAAGAGTTCTTCTCGGAGTCATTTGGGTAGGCAGCAGTCTGGGCAGTATGGTTCTGGTGGTAGCTTCCATGGTGGGTCATCTGGTAGCCAGACTTTTTCTTATGGGCAGCAGCAGTTTTCTGGATGCTTTGAGTGTGGTGGTCAAGACCACTTCAGGAGAG
>NC_020496.1:12969148-12971184 GCF_000184155.1 Fragaria vesca subsp. vesca
AGAGTGGCAGTTTGTAAATTACTAAAAATTAAGGACAAAATGGTAATTACAAAGTCACCCAGATCGGATGACAGTAGTGTAAATCAGTAGGAAAGAGGGGAGGGGCAAAATTGTAATTCAGAGGGTGATAGCATGACTGTAATTATGACGTATGTGAGGGCAAAATGGTCATTTTTAAGGTTTCTTATGAACAGTGTATCTTGTACCTACTTTACTATTGTTGATGCAATGGATTATGTGAGTTAATTCTTTGCATTTACGGATGTTGTTAATGGTTTAGAGATAATGAGACACAAGGTTTATAGTGGTTCACCTTGCTATCGGTGGGTAAAAGGCCACATCCACTTAAGATTCTACTATGTGTTTGGAGCCTTAAATGGTCACCCAAAGTATTACAAGTGTTTGTTGTTGTAATGGGATCTTTAATACGCGGGAAGGAGTCTCCTTTTATAAAGGAATGAGGCCCCTTCCTTTACATTATCTTCAATGTGGGACAAGAGCCCAATTTCTAGTCTTCAAGTATGCTTAAGGAGGCATGTTGGTGAGGCCGGGAATGTGACTTTCAGGTAAGCTTTTGATGACTTCCGGGTACCGTTGCGTAACTTGCATGTCGGACTTCGAGATGTATGTCGTGGTCGGGTCCCGCCATGGCTCGTGGGCCCACATAGAATGTGTTATTTATGCTTGGTGGTGTAGGCATATTAGCCATAATAGTGGCTACACCTACAAGTCCCCGAAGTCCCCAAGCTAGTAAGAGAACCTTCTTGGTTGGGGAGTTTAAATCAACTCACCAAGCTTAAGTGATACTGTCACATCCCGACCCTTATATTTTTACCTTATTTACTAGCGTGATTATAATAAGAATTTTACCGTCTCGATCATTGAGTAAATAGTTTAATTGGTCCCTAGAGGGGTTTCGGGGACGATTATGTGCGGAGGATTATTCGTATGAGGAAAACACGACGACGGTAAAAATGATAAATTTTAGCTAGTAAAAGGTAATTTTTATTCGGGTATTATTTTTTCGGGGTGTTTTTATTTTTGAGTTGGGTTGATAAGGGTGGACCGGTTTGGGGTGTGAGGCCCAAACCCATTTTCTCTTCTCTCTCTTTTCTACCCGGTTCTCTCTCTCTCTCTCCCCGATTTTTCCTTCCTCCCACTGCCGTCCGTCCGGCCGTCCTCCTGCCGCCGTCCGGCCACCAGCTGCCGCCGCTCCACCCCAGTTCGGACCCCCATCTCCTCCTCTCCCTCCCCGGCCTAGCCCCCGAGCCTCTAACCCGCCGGAAGAGGAGAAAACCCGCCGGAAACGCTGGGAAGCATTTCGCCGGAACTCCCTCCTCCGGCCACCAATCCGGGCAAGCTTGGTACGGTTTTGTAGCCCTCCAACCCAGCAGCCTTGCCCTAAAAGGACTCACTCCCTCTTGAGCTAGGTAAGGAGAAATTTGAGGTGGAAGTTTTATGGTGTTTTTGATGTTTTTAGTCGATTGCCCTAGTTAGACTTGGAATTGGTGTTTGTGCTAGTTATGAAAGTTGTAGAGCATGATGAGAGGAAGATGCTGTTAAAATTTCATAGGTTTTGGAGGTCGCCGGAATTGACCTCTGGCCGCCGCCGGTTGGGAGATTTTAATGTTGTTAAATTTGGAATATTAAGGGGAGTTTATTGAAGTGAGTTATGGAATTTTTGGATGAGTTTTGGATAGGTTTATGAATTTCCGAAGTTTGGTATTTTTGGCGGTTAATTAATGTAGAATCCGGCCGTATGATTTAAGTCGTATTTTTGGGGAGGTTATATTTACGACTGCCGAGGATGATATTTAAGTTCGGATCGTTCCGATTTAAGAATATCGAAGTTAGGCAATGATGAGCGTGTTTATGGCTCTCGGGAAATTTTGCCTATTTTGATTAATTATTGGATTGTTAGTTGGGAAATTAATATTATTTCTGGATCAGGTCGTGAGGAGGCTCGAGCTGACGAGGTCCCAGATCGACCTCAGGCTTAGGCCTAATTTGTGAGTGGACTTTTGTTTTAAATAATG
>NC_020496.1:12972098-12982971 GCF_000184155.1 Fragaria vesca subsp. vesca
CGGAGCCAGTCATGAAATTACAGTTTTCGTGTTGAGCGTTTTGAGCTGTCGCATGCAGCATATCTTCTTTTCTATGGAAAAGTAAAAATTGGGAAAGCATAAAGAATTATTTCCTTTATTTTATTTTTGTCCACTCACTCTAACGTTATTAAATGTTTTCCCCTGGGCCTTTCGTTTTAAATTGCCCAGTCTGCAGAGTTCGAGTTGGATCTAGTAGGAGGCGAGGCATAGTCACCCGCATTTCTGCCAGTTTTCATCAGTAGGTTACATGTTCAACCTACTCGTGTTTTCTTGCTTCCGCTTGTGTTTAGTAGCTCTGAATACTTTGGGATTGTTGTATATTAAGTGCTGAATTAAGAGTGAAATTTGGAATTTTCGAGTTAGGGTTGTCCATCTGCAAGGGAGATTTTCTCAATCTTTTCAGTAAATTTTCCTTGGAGGTGGTCCCCGCACGACTTACTCCGGGTTTCAGGGTGAAATTCGGGGTGGGTCGTGTCAAATGTTCTCTCTGGTCTTTCCTTGTCTCTTTTTAACTCTAGCTTGCAAGTTTGCAATACATTGTTTGTTACTTGTGTTTTTTAGGTAGCCGTTTGAAGCCGTACATGAATAAAACTACCTAAAAAATACATAGACGTATCTTGCTTTTTTTTTTAAGGGTTTGGAACCCAACCAAGCTGGGAGGCTCAGCCCTACGCCCGGTTCCAATTATTTTATTGAAAAAGAGAAACAAAAAAGTACATAAAGGGAGAGGGGGACATAGACCAAAACTCCTCCCGAAAAAAGAAGAACAACACAAAAACCTGTGTTCTACTAAGGACAAAGAACAACGAAGAACATATTCGTTGCTGCAGCCTAATGAATTACAAATCAAAAAACCAATATAAGATCACAAACTAAAACGATAGTTGGGGAAACCTGCTAAATCACGTGAATAAGCTGTAATTGCACAAGGTGGACATGAATCCCACCAATGAACTCCCGCATTATCCGCACCAAAATTTGCTAAGCAATCAGCAACGCTGTTACCCTCCCGATAAATATGAGATACTTTAACAGTCATAGTAGCAAGATAGTCCGACAGTTAAACCATTCAGTAGTGAAACGCCAAGGAACATCTACTTTAACGTATCTTGCTTGATTTAATGAGAAATTTTATTAACACATCCCTAGTTACTAGATACACATCTCATTCTTAATATACCATCTATTGACTTTATTATTTTAACATTTTACTAGATACACATACTCAACCTTCCTACAATATCCTCATTTAAAATACATCACTTATTCACTAAATACACAATTCATTCACTAAATACACATTCTTTTCTAGATCTGCTACTCAATTTATTCAAAAAAAAAAAAAGGAGTATATATATAGCATCATCCCAAGTTCTATTTTGGTGTTCAGTTTGAACGACCTAGCATGCATGAACAGTTTAATCTAAATTTCAAACTTCAATTTGTACTATCGATAGTAAAACCTTAATAATTTAATTTTTTTTATTATCAAGGATGTAAATTTCATTCCAACAACTCAAAGATTACAAATATTTGCCAAAAAGTCATAAATCCCATCAGGAATAGGACCATACCATCTGCCAGAGAAACCAACACCCAGAGCAAACTTAGCTACCTTTTGATAATTTATATTTGATAAATTAATAACTTTGATTAAATAATATTTTTTGCCAGCCCTGAAATACAGAATTAGCAAAATTGATGTCGATAAATTAACAATCTCGATTAAATAATATTTTTTACCGGTCCTGACGTTATTAATTTATAGAGGTTTAAATTATAAGGCTTGGTATCTTCACATACGTTGTTCTCGTATAAAAGAAGAAAATTTTTAAGCGGATATTTTATTTGAACAAGTTTTCTTTACTTTTGATATGAATGTCTCTTTTGGTAATTTTACATACCTAGAAACTCTTATATAATTTGTATAAAAAAAGAGATATGTATCTAACATTTAGGGATGTGTTAATAAAATTTCTCTGATTTAATTTAAGAGAAAAGTAAAAGATAAAGAGAAGACACTACATAGTTGCTATAACTGATACTGATGGCCCTTATTGCAATTCAAACATCGATAAACAAGAGTTCTAAATTTTCTTAGTCAGTATGTGGTCAGTGTGACCAGAATAATACGGATATCATGCCTTTAAATTTGTAAAAATCTAAATGGTAGGTAATTATGGGATCTCCATCCGAATTTCACATACTCACACAATTTTCCCCTTCCCAAAAGGTGTGGCTGATGGAAAATTAGAGAAAGCATGCCTCATACAAACTAAGCTTGCAAATAGGTGCTTGATGGAATGGCCAACCTAAGAACATGATGAAGCATTTTACTCTAATATGGCATGAGAATAATCATCGTGTTTTCTTTCTAGCAGAGGCATTATGTGCTTTTCACTTGCGGTGTAGCCCATGTGAATGACTTGACTATAAAAGGTGGCATGAAGTTGCCACTCTACCAACATTGCAACGCAGGCAAATAGCAATTCCAAACTTCTCAGGTTCTCATAATAACTATACTTGATATGGAACATCATTTCCAAAATAAACAGAATTGTACTGCACCCAATAACGTTTTAGAAGTTTGATCGCAAATTGGAAACGTTAGGATTTGCATTACATGTTTACACCTTACAAACGGTTGCTTAAAGAGTTTAAGGTATTCTCGTGGTTTTATTTCGACAGCTCGTGTTGTATCGGTTTTGTTAACAATTTTGTGGCTTCTAGTACTAAAAATATCAGCTCTGGTTGAATTATTGATGTGCAACATGTCTGATATTGTTGAAGACCCTTGTCTTCTTTTATTATGAACACTATCTTAAACAAAAAAGTAATAAGCATTTACACAATGAATATGTAAAATATATATAAAAAAAATTACAAAATAAAAATAAGACTATTTTTGAAGTTAGAAAATAAGCTAACTAATTAATGAAATGCACTCTTGATCTGAAGTAAAGTTTTTGCTTTTGTAACACGTACGTGGCATTCTAAATTCTAAAGTTGTAGTATCACATACTTTATTTTAGTATATTTTTGAATAACAATCTATCGTTGAACATATATGGATCAATAATAATAATCTACGGTGTTAAAATTTAAATTAGAGAGAAAAAATTTTAAATTTGGGGCATGAATACAAAAACAAAGATTTTGAAATCCAGACAAGGGGATATTATATAGCAGTTGGGGAGGGGGCTTCACATAAACTTGAAGGCAAGATTTCAAAAAAAATAAAACTAAATAAATAAATAAATCCAGACAGAAACACCTCATTTCTTTCAGTAAAGTAAGAAATGCACAACATCTTTATCAGTGGGTTGGCAGTTGGGTCATTTCAACCTAAACCTTTCTTTTCTATTTTCCTTTCTCTCTTTCATATTTTGATTCATCGCCAAAAAAAAAAAAAAACAAACAAAAAAACAAAGAATCAAATTAGCCGCTAGCTTTAAAAAAACTTTAACGCCAGCCACACACAGTGACAGAGAGAGAGAAGAGAGAGAGACAGAGAGACCCATTCACCATATTAAGCCCCCTTCTGCAAATCCCAGAAAGTATTAGAGAGAGGAAAAACAGAGCAGAGAAGAGAGCCTTTAAGCAAAAACCCATCATTTCTCACCCTCCCAAAAGCAAAAGCAAAAGCCTTTCTCTCTCAAAAGAGAGATAATCCAAGGAAGAAGATAGGGTTAACACTGTGTTGTATGAGCAAGCAACGCCTCGGTGAGATGATGCAGTCCATCGAGCAGGCTCCTCCTCCTCCTCCGACTGCGCCTGCTCCGCCGCAGCATCAGCTGGCGGTGCAGAACTCTGCTGGGTCTCTGAGCTTCAATAGTAACCTGTCCAAGGAGGATGAGGAGATGTCCAGGTCGGCTCTCTCCACTTTCAGAGCCAAGGAGGAAGAGATCGAGAGGAAGAAGATGGAGGTCAGAGAGAAGGTTCAAGCTCAATTGGGTCGTGTTGAGGAAGAGACCAAGCGCTTGGCTACCATTCGTGAGGTTTGTGCTTCTCACTTTTCACTTCTCACTTAACAACACCAGGGTTTTAGCTGGTTTAACTGAGATTCCTTTTGGGTTTTAAGTTTTAAGTGTGTGAAACACTGATTTTAAGGTTTTTGTAAACACAGTTGAACTGAAAACGGTCGCTAGTTTCCTGACAATTTTCCAGTTAAATTTCATTAATTTTTCAGTTAACAATCTTTGATGGAAAACCCAGATCCCAAATTTTCTTTTTCACTTGTCACCTTTTTAATTTTTAATTTTTAATTTTTTGGTTTTCAAATTTGGGTCATAGATTAACTAAGATGTGAGTTAAAGTTGAATAGAACTCTCTGATACTTCATACTTGTGTATTGATTTCTGTTAAAAGTTTGTTTATTTAAGAGTCTTATTTAGTTTCATGTAGTTACCATATCAAATTCAAGATCTGGAGAGAACAAAACATGAAGATTAGCAGAACAGTGTTTTAAATTTTCGATCTTTTGATGTGCATGAGCCACCAACTTTCTGATGGGAAAATCAGACCGTTTAAATTTTGATAAACTCGAATAGGGTCTAATTATTTTCATTTCTATTTCTGTCAGAAAAATATTAATACCTTTCTGAAAGTATTTATGCATCTTTTTCTGCCCGTTACAACTAACCCAACTCCAATAGCTGTATATTCATGCAAAATAATCTTACTTTAAAGCTGTTAATAATTTAATCTTTGTTCCTGTTTTGGATTATGAAACTTCCAGGAGCTTGAAGGGCTTTCAGATCCAATGAGGAAGGAAGTTTCAGCGGTCCGTAAGAAGATTGATACAGTTAACAAGGAGTTAAAGCCACTGGGACAAAGCTGCCAGAAGAAGGTTAGACAATTAGCTTAAGATTTTACCAAATTGATCAATATTTACTGGTATGCATATGCAATCATTAATTCTTGCATGATTATAATGATTTCGGATCTGTAACTTGTTACAGGAAAGAGAATACAAAGAAGCACTTGAGGCTTTCAACGAGAAGAACAGGGAAAAAGTACAGCTCATCACAAAGCTAATGGAGGTTAGTTTCTTTGACATATATATGTTTCTTCATTGTGTCAAAATTATGCCATGTTACATTTTAGGTCTAGGATTCATGTGGAAAGATGAATAGAAAAGGGGTGGTGTTGAACTCAATCACATTGCACATTGTTGCTAGAGGATCAGTTTTCTTTCCAGTAATAGAACCATACATAATCTTTATGTTCCTAATTCTGGTTTCTGAAATTGTTTTTGTGCTGTGTATAATATTGGGTTGAAAGTCTATGCAGCTGGTGGGCGAAAGTGAGAAGATGAGGATGAAGAAGCTTGAGGAGCTGAGCAAGAACGTTGATTCAATGCAGTGAATATAGCCATTGATGATAGCTCTGATTAGGCGTGTGTGATGTATTTATGACGACTACTTTGTTAATGTTTACATATATGGGTGATTGGCTTTGGTGTATTCTAAGTTTGGTTGTTTCATTAGGCATTTGATAAAACTTTTAGCTTGATTTAGGCAGGAAATACCCTTCTAAGTTTAAACAGGTTTGTAACTAAACGCATTCTGAACTTCGCCTTTTCTTCTCATTGTAAGGTCTCTTTTAGTGTAATGTGGGTTTTCTTCAATTATTTTGAAATTCTTTGTGAAAATTCTTATTTTTGATTTTTGTGTAATTGGTATGTTAAGTTTTGTTAGGACCAACTTGAAGTATGTTTTAGTCGCTCCTTAAACGAGAGAATTATGATTGTACTTTGTGTTCTCATCACTATTTAAGTACCATATTTATGGAAAACTAGCATTTCCATTAAATGTGATCAAGACAGGTGATTTGCAAACATTGTCCGTTAAAAACTTACACTTCTCCAAACACCAAACGAAGCTTTCCGTAATAAATTGAAAGTTGAAGAAGAGTAGATCAAATATCTTCTCGATCTCTTTACTATAGATCACAAATGTTTAGTTGATCATCTGCAATAGTCACATTTGTAATCCATGTCGTTTTGCGACTTCTGTACTTTCTAAACGGTTATATGCAAGTAATCTTACTGCAGTGACCGTTATTCCGAAAATTTGAGACAAGCTTTGAGCTTTCATGTCTTAGGTTTGTGCGTTAGTTATATTCAATCAATTTTTTGTTGGCTTGTCGTATAAGCAATGCAATCAGCAAATTTAGTTTATAGACCATTTACAAATTACAACAAAATACATATCAGATATCTTTATCAGTGTGTCAAATCTAATACATTATAAAATGACGTCAATTACCCATAAGAGAGGAGGGCTACATCATCCAATTAAGATGCCTCTGATTCCAATGGGGTACTAGACTATATTAGGAATCTGTTTCGTTGTCCATATCACGTATCTTCAATTTTAGGATCATGAGTTAGGTTTAGTTGGTTTTCTTTCTTTTCGTTGCATGAGTGATATTCTCTCAAAATCAATAATTTGATGATGGATTTTGTAATGAATGAAAGGCTAAAGATATATATGGTCCAAGAACAGCAGGGCATGCAGTGTGGTCCATAATCCAGATGAATAATTCATATAGATAGATATAGCATTCTTTCGACCTGCTTATTGTATAAGCAAGTTGGTTAGTAGTTGGTTAGTAGTTTATACTGCTAAAAAAAGATTGAGCACATCATGTTGCCATCGCTGTACAAACATAATAGACGGCTCACCAAACTTGTTAGAGAAAACCAGAACCAATAGCAGAACAGACTTGGCCTTTTCATGAGTTGGCTAGCCCTTTTTTTTGTGCTCCAAACCTGTCTGATCGAATGCATAGTCGACAGGCTACCGTTAGGTCATCTGTTTCGCCAACTACAGCTAACATCGACCGAAGTTGGTCTAGTGATTTACCAGCCTACCAGGTCAAAAAGTTTACAAGTCTTTGAATCATAGAAGAGGCAGAAGTCATTGAATTCATATAGTCGTAGCCAAACCCAGAATCCCAGATCATACTAATCCTATCTTTATAGATTAGATTATCTTACTGATATGAGGTTGAGGTAGAAATACTCAACGTCCATATATAGTCAATGAGTTCTGGTAACTTGAACCGTTCCAGACTTTATTTTCTTTCACTACGATTTTCAGACTCCGATGAAAATAAGTCTTGTGGATCGATCGAGTTCAAGACTCATGGTACGTACTCGGCAATTATTTGCTACTACACAAAATAATTGACCCAAATTCAAAAATGACTACACAAATAAGCATAAAAAATTATGCCCACTAGCCAAGTAAGAAAAGAAAAAAACAGACAAAGAGTAATTATTCTCTGTACCCGGAACACCACGTGGCACTGTCAGGTGTTGTACCCGGCTAATCATATAACTCAGATTCATGTGGGGATCAGCACGAGATGGAAAAAAAAAGTAAAAGTAATTAAATACACCAATCAAAAATAAGAATAAAACACGTGGACCAAACACGGTAAGATAGTTCAAATTCGATCGAGTTATTCTCTTCTTTTCTTTCTCTATGGTATCTTCTTGCAGGTCTTCTCTGCCGTCTTCTTCCTCTTTCTTATTGTATATTAACCATAATGCTTCTTCATGCTGTAAAATGGCGGTAGTTGACGGTGGTGTAGTGCTTAGTTGTTTATGGCATGCTCGTCGATTCTATTTTAGTTTTTCCAGCACCTTCTGTAAAGAGATGGCTTATTGGCGAATACTCTTGCCAACTGTGGTTCATGTTGGTCACTTCTGGTGGTCAAAAGGGACTAGAAAACTTAACAACTAAGTTGGCCAGACATGGCTTTGATGACTTGGAAATTTCTGTGCACGCCAGAGGTTCCAAAATTGTTAACTGTTTTGACAGTTCATAGTAGTTAGGTTAACTGTTTCGTCAACTACAGCTACAACCAAAATTACCTTAGTTTCAATTAATTTCTTACATATCATGTAAATATGTAATTAGGAGCTCTAGGGAAGTCCTTGAACTGAATCACTTCAAGTTAAAAGGGCAAATGAACTTATTTCTACGTACTATATATGGACTAGTGTCTTGTTACAAATTGATCTAATTCTCTTGGTGGGAAGTTGCGGTGAGCTGAGGCGTATGATTGTTTGAAATAGATTAACGTGTGAAGGATATAAAGAAACTCACTCCAAGACTTCCATTGGTTTGCACACATGAATTAGTAAAGGAAGTACTTCACACGAATGCCAAAGATTCTGGATAGTAAATTAGTAAAAAAGGGAATGCTTATTGGAAAGAATGGAAGAATTGTCTTCAGTTTGCATGCTCGCAGCTACTCACTAGTCACACGCTTATGCACCCGGTTCCTCTATAGGCATCTTTTTCGGCCTCTCCCTTGAACTCATTTTTCCATTCTCTCCCGGCACTATCGAAGATCCTCATGGCGGAGTTCATACCTTCCTCGAAATATACGAGGGTTTCTTGGTACTGAATGCATGATTTCTCATCTCTTAGCCTTTTTTTCCCGATTTCATTAAAACAACAACCGAACTACAAAACAAAGCTTCTAGGAACACCCCTATCCAGCTGATCCAAATGGAATACTTGGGACACAAAAAGGGGGAGGCAGTAAAACCATACAAAAGGAGAGATATCAGTCAAACCTAGAGCAGCTAATCTATCAGCCACAAAATTAGCCTCGCGGTGGATATGTCGAAAAAAAACACGCCTGAAATTGGGAAGCCAACCATCGAATATCTTGAAGAAGCGAACTAATGCACCAAGGAGCTGCAGCCTTGCCATTGATACAATCAATCAGAACCTTAGAGTCTCCCTCAATAACAACCTTTGGAATTTGCTGCAACCATGTTGTATGAAGACCTTCCTTCAGAGCTATGGTCTCAGCCATTAAAACAGACGAATCACCGATAAATTTAGCAGCAGCTGTAAGAAGATTACCATCGGCATCACGAAAAACAAAACCAATAGCAGCACGGCTATGTTGAACAGATCCTCTCTTAGCCTTAGGAATGTGTTCTACTGTCTTCTACAGTATTTTATTTTTGTAGAAATCGTTTATGCCATTATAAAGTTGAGCTGCAAAGCATCGATTTGTCCTTTAGAAGATCAATGTGACATGGGTCATGCGTGCCCAATAATTAAGTGGGCTGGACTGATTTCTTTGATTAAAGAGAGGATGCATGAATGAAAGAAATCTGAACTAGAGGATTATTGCAACTTACGGTAGTATTTTTTCAGTTCTATATCATCCGGAATATCAATCCAATTTGTAAATGTCTGTAATACTTGTTTATAACTAGATGCCTAGCTGTTAAATATTTCATCTGCCATCTTGCAAATTCAAACAGATTTGGAGCTTTGATCGATGTTCATAAGTTCATATTCCAAGCTTTGCTCTCAACTTACTTGAAACATATGAATTATCTGCCTGGTTGCCTAATGAGTTTTGGTCTGTCACTCTAAGGCTAGGAATCTTTTTCTGATCGATTAGTTTCATTTATCATTGGTTGAAATATGATAATCACATAACTCTATAGATAAATGCTTGGAGACTTTTTGGGTAAGGCACAAGTTGTGCTTGTATATGTAGGACGTGCTTGGAGTCCCTAGCTACTCACTCAGTAATAAAACATTTAGTCTTCCTACTGCTCTATGGAAATGGCTCGTCTTAAATTTTTAATGAATAAAGTGAATCTCCTATTTGATAAAGTAGTCTAGGGTTTATATTTAAAACTAATTGGCAATAGATAGAGTGACTCAAACCCTTATAAATTCACATATAAGGTCCCATATTCCTGATGTGGGATTTATATCTCCACACTCTTGAGTATAGTTGTTTCGTTCATGTAGTTGTGTTTATATGATTTGTGAATGATCTTGGATATATTGCTCATTATATTAAAACACACCTTAATTACTTCGCAGATATCAAAAATAAACAAGTTAGGCTAACACTAAAGGTTTATATATTGCATGCATAGACAGATAGACTATAATAATCGTGTTCTCAATTGCTTTCGCACCCAAGAGAGTTGTCCTACACGAAGATAGGTCATTTGAGTTTTGATCGAGTTCCCTCAAACGAAGGGCAAAGGAAAATAGCCATGATGGTTAGGAAGAGATAGTGTGGGTCAAAAGAAAGCGCCCGGCCTCTACCGGAACAGTGTGTCTCGTACCACCTACGCATGCCTGTAATTTCTCTTCTTTGAAGTCGATCTACATTGACAAATTAGAAACAATTTGAAGCTTGAAGCTTAAAGCTTGAACCAAGTTATCAACTCCAGGACCACCCCATAAAAATCCCGATAAAAACCCATGGTAAAATTCTGTTTTCCCCATTTAGAGCAGTCATAAGTGTGAAATGATGAGATATACGATACACTGAATCCTACCAATGGACATGAATAAATCCTAAACAAGTATCTGATATGATCTTGTTTTGTTCTTTTCATATGCATCCCCATTTCGTACCAAGCTTCCAAGATGTTTCTCTTGGCATATATCTACAATAAACAAGAGCTTATATAGCAGACTAATTTCGTTTTAAAGGGAATAAACATAGTTGAATTGTTGTGGTCGGAAAATTAGGTTGCAGAATGACACACATAAGAGGTGTGCGTGCTAGAACATGCATGATAAATAAATATGACAGAGGAGTATGGTAGTCGAGGCAATACATATATTCCAAACTTGATCCATGAAAATCAAGACATGAAGCAGCGACATTCATTATTGTCCCATAACTTGATCGATTATGGTCAATCAAATCGCAAAAAAAAAAAAAAACAATAATAGTGATCGATCAGTGAAGCAAAGTAGTTTTGGAAGCATGCAAAGGAGAATCCAATATGCAGGTACCCATCTTAATCTGCATATCTTTGGTCTTCTATGTGTTTCTT
>NC_020496.1:12983898-13004817 GCF_000184155.1 Fragaria vesca subsp. vesca
GAGAGAGAGAGAGATCTGTCATTTTCTTGCTCGGAGGATTTTGATGTCTCCTATGAGGATATGAGAGCGACCCTGGTATATTGGAACAGAAGAATAAGGGTTGCTATACATGCCTTTGGGTCGTAAAAAGGTTCGTGAAGGTGGAAAAAGTTTGATTGTGTTTGAGAATCGAATGGTTACAATGTAAACTCAAGCTTACATGGCAAATTGACTAAGAGCCTTGTTCGGAAAAACCACCCTAAAAAGGGTTATATATAGGTCAAAACAAATTAAGATCAATTGAGCTCATTGGCGTTTTACACATTACATATTCCGGCCGTAAAATATCATAAAGTTAATTGATTGGACATGTGTAAAACTTAGGTGAAATTATATATACATAAATTAGGCGTAATAATATCGTAACTTTTATTTGTAACTTTTGTTTATTTGGTTAGAAACCGAGTGTATGCTTTACATTTGATGATCAAGAAGGAAAATCCAAATCTCAAACAGCGGGAATTCTTTGATGATCAAGTTGCATGGAACCAGTAAAAACTGAAAAGTTAAGAACTAGTTAACTTGAACACTTAAGTAATTGGTAAAAAGAACTAAGATATTTCAATTGACAATAGAAAAATGTAGAATCTTGGTTAGAGAGAAGAATTTATAAGACAGAAAATAATGTTTTTATAAGGCAATCATGGGAATCCTATGTAGAGAAATTGCCACGTAGCAAAGACGGCCATACAACACTGTCGTTTTGACTTGAGATCGGCACAGTCCACATATTTAGCGACGGGACAAACCCTCCGACCGTCTCTGACACGTGGACGGAGTCTCGCCACCGCATGCTCACACGTGCGAAAACGGACCGCGCGGTGTTGGCTTTGTTACGTGGAGGCTCCACAGTGCTCGGTTTAATGTGACGGTGCGTTTACGGAGGGCCATGCCCCTCTCTCTCTCTCTCTTCTTTTTGTCGTTTAGGAAAGGTTAGGATTAGTTTTGGGGGCCCACAGAAGATTATAGAAATTATTTTGTTGTCGAGATGATGAGTCAGATTGTCTTTAAGCTGGCTAGGACAAGATTCTGAAGGTCAATGACCCTAATTTGAAGGGCAGCCCCCACGTTTCGACCCGAGAAAGAGTTTTAGTATTATGTCCCAATTCCCAAACAAATACAAAGAGCAAATTTGATTATCCTATTTGGTGTGATTAGGAAAATGCAATTTGGAGTTTGTTTGGTAATGATCTGAATGTGTGCTTCATTGTCTCCTTTGCTCAGATAAACTTTGACTAGGGTTTGTTTTGTTGTATACTTTTTTTTTTTTTAAGTAAAAGTTGTTGTATACTTTTAGATGATGGTTGGTGATACGATTTTGAATTTAATGAATCGAATAAATATTGATTTTTGTAACAAAAGAATTTAAATTATAAGTAATGATCAATAATGAGTGGAACCGTGGAAGTAAGATAAACATGTGTCTGTTAGTTTCAATTAGTTGGTGGTTCATATTGATCAACGTTTTGTTACTTGTATGTTCTAGTTTTTGAATAGACATTTTTTATTGAAAATTTCGTTCTTTATTCAATTAAATTAAAACGTAAGTAATGTGTCTTTGAGAAATACAACAAAAATGAAGCTCGGATAAGTGTTACTCCAAGAATCTAAGGCATAGTTGGTAAAGAAATGCACAGCTTACTTGATCTAATATTGATTCGTACTAAAAATGATAGTGTCTCAAATTTATCCACGTTTGTTGCTAAGTTATAGGTTGTAATAGATATACTTCATGCAAATATTTGTGCATGAAACCACTCCTATATAGGGGATATATTGTTTTGTACTGTGTCACTTCACCAATGTTCCAAAACTTATTATTGTTTCTTATAGTTATTTCTTTTAGAAACAGTTTCCATGAGTGAAATTGTGTACAACCCAACGTTTGGTAGTTTCACAACTTTCAAGTACTACTTGGCTGGTTCTAATGAGAGAAATGGTAATTGGATTAAGATCCAAACAAACGTAGATACAAAGGATGTTTATCTATACTAGATTATCTGGCTGTCATTATTGTTGTTTCAACAAAATCAGGGTAATACCTCGACCTTTTCTCTAACGGATACATATTGGGACAAATTTTCTTGAAAAAGATGAACAGGAGCAAACATATACGTAAAAAAGATCATACAAATTACAAATAGTGTTTAGTTACAAACCAGTCATATTGGCACCATTAGTGATCAATATTCAATAACATCGAAGGTGACTTTGTACGCGAGCCATAACAACTGTCCAACGGCTCCCTTCAATAAACAAATTTACAAATTACAACATGGACTTTGTTTACACAATAGGATTATCACTGAGCCACTACCTCACCAACCAAAAGTGTAATAATAAAACCTTTTCAAAAAAAAAAAATGTAATAATAAAACAAAGTAAATAAATTTGAACACTTGTAAAACAAACTTTTGAGAGGAATTCACCCATTAAGTGTAAAATATAAAATTCTACATTATGTTAATGTATGACTTCTAAAGAACACACAATAGAAAACTACAACGATCATTTTAAAGTAGAATATGCTACAACGTGTTGATATAAAAATTAGACCGTTAATTAATGTATAATGTGCATACAATGATCCTAAAGTAGTAAAATCTTAAATAAGTCCTTAATATTAAGGGAAAATGCCTATTTAGTACTAATTGTAACCATTCATTCCTCATTCTAATGACAATCTTTTATGTAAGCCAATTTGAATGAAAGTAAACTTTTTTTGTGCCAAAATAACCAAATATTTATTAAAGTCTTAATAAACTATATTATTTTAAGACTATTTTGCCTCCTCTTCAACATGAAAAGATTTGGCCGGAACCTCGGACTCCGGTCACATGCCGCCGGACTCCGGTCACTGGAATTTCCCATGTAACCAGTTACTAACCCTCAATAACCAGTTAGTGACCTTTAATAACCAGTTACTAACCGCCAATAACCAGTTACTAACCGCCAATAACCAGTTACTGACACCCAGTAATCACCCAATAATCACTTACTAACCCTCAATAATCAGGTTACAAACCTCAAATAATAACTCAGTTATCAATCCTCAAGAATCACTTTCAAATGTAAGGATAAAAAAATAAAATAAAATAAAATAAAATAAAATAAAATAAAAAATAAAAACTAACTGACTTGAACTGGGCACCTATATTTCTTCTCTGGGCACCCACCTTCCCTGACCTCCTCCACCGACCTTGGCACACGCTAGCAAGCAGCGCCCTTCCCCAGCCACTATCCAGCCCGGATCGAACTCCAGCCGAGCCGGAAGATGAGCTAGGTAGTAGAGGCAAACGGCGCTGCCGGATTCCTCCGCCGAAGAGAACGAGTCGCAGCAGAGGACGTTGGGTGCTTTCGTCGTTGGAATCGGGTTTTGCGCTCGATGTGGATCACCCACTTGCGGCGGTACACCTGGACGACCTTGCCCTCGCGGCCCTTGTAGGTCCCACGGACCACCTGGACCTTGTCGTCCTTGCGCACGGGCATGAACCGGACGCTGTACTTGGTGCGGAGGTCGGAGGAGAGCGATGCGCTCATCAGGATGAGGCGGACAGACGTCCCTCCACGGAAGAGGTCGTCGGAGATGGTGGAGGCGAGGATGAGGTCGTCGGGGCAAATGATATGTGTGTGTGTGTGTGAGAGAGAGAGAGAGAGAGAGAGAGAGAGAGAGAGAGAGAGAGAGAGAGAGAGAGAGAGAGAGAGAGAGAGAGAGAGAGAGAGAGAGATGAGATTTGTGTGGGTTTAATTCTATAGAGGGTAATAATGTCTTTGGCATAAGAATCATTAAAATGGGCTAACAGAAAATATTTACATTGATGTGGGCATTAAAATCTCTGTTTTTATGTATTTGGGCATTTTCCCTAATATTAGTTCTCAAATCGGTAATATGATCGAGTTTCTTTGAGTTAGTACATGACTACATGAGTTCTTAATGCAAGCTATAAAACAGGGGCGGAGCTAGAACTATATATTAAGGGGACCGAGTTAGAAAGTAAAAATTACATATTATTTTAAAATTAAATAATTGTATATACGAGTACAAAATTAAAAGATAATTAACTTTTGTATTTTGGACATCATACTAGGCTTAAAAAACTGATATGAAATTAGTACTTCATCAATACAAAGTATTTGTACATAATAGAATGACAAAAAAAAGAAATTATTCATTATGGAATTGATTACGAATAGAGTATATGGCAATAGATGATCAAGGGAGGATAAATAAATTGTATAAATTAAAACAAAAGATGTTTATGATTTATTATTGGAAAGAAACAGGGGCCAAACCTTATAATTTACAAAGCTTATACTTCAATTATATCAAAACCTCTTCATAATACATGACAATACACCATTTTTAAAAAATTACGAGGGGTGCCGTCTAAGTATAGCTCCGCCATTGCTGTAAAATGAGTTTTCTTGAGCTGATCGATAAAATGAGTCATAAAGCAGTAGTCTTACTCTTACCCATTAACAATATGAAACAAGTTTAGAAACTTTTTTTATGTGATCTGCTCTGTAATTGCCAAAATTTTGAAGTAAAATAGAGAGATTTGATGGATTAGCTAGCCTTTAATCTTGAAGGTGATGAAATTGGAAGTCTTGATTATAAAACACCCTATATGTTCCCTTCAAAATCAAACATATTCTCTAATAGGTTAGATTAGAGTTCAAATATCTAATATCTTGTTTGTACCTACCTTGCATCAATAATGGAATTTGCTTACGAGTGGTGAGAGACAGCGAGAAGACAATCCAGGACACTAGATTACTATAGGGTTCATATTAGGAAGGGAACCCCATGCATCTTCTTAGTTTAACATCCAGCTAACTGCTGGATTATATATATTAAACACGTTCTTAAACAGTTAAACGCTTGTTTAACATTGCTAAAGACCTAAAGTACGTGCTAAACCATGTGATTACTCAACTAATGTAGCTAATTAATTACTAGTTTACTACCGAGCAATCGGGGGCCTATCTCCTAAAGAAACTACACTGCAAGAAGCATATATCTATAGAAGCTGTCGTTTGTCTTAACCTCATATATTTAACTTTAACGATATGATTCAACTTCAATTCGAGCTGTGGAATTGACTGGATATATTATGCTCAATAATACTCTGAGAAAGTTTCTTCGCTTATAAATTAAACTATTAGTTAATTAACATATAACACACTGAGAACACTACTGCAAAAAATTTATATATATGCAAGGATTTTGTAGAAAGTATCTTCTGTAGAAAATGTGGTTGTTTAGGATTGTTTCACCACGGTTCATGTCATTATTTACATTCGGGAGAACGGATTCCATGCACCAAGGTATGCTTGCACCAGTAATGTGCAAGTCGATCATGACGATTGAGTTGTGAAAGAATGAAGACCGGAAACACCCAATTCCTTCATCTGGTCTATTTTTTCTTGATCTGGTCAGATTAAACGCTCATAATAAGAAAACTTATTATTCGACCTTGGTCCTCATCTCATGTGTTTGAAACACTTGGACTAGCTTTTTGAGTTTCTTATTTTGATAACAACGTTTGTATGTATGTATGATACTGTCACGTGGATGGTTGTATCAAATGAAATGCTAATATTATACATTAGTTGATCGTTTAGTTGCATCATGATACGTACAAGAATTTTCGTATATTCGGTTATTAATGCTTAGATTACATCGTCTTAAACAATATAACCCTTATAATGATAATTGAGATCTTAGTTAATTAGATATGCGATTTATTTTTTGGCTCATAAAATATTTCGAATAATTTACCAGCAATTAGTACTTCGATCAAGCTAGATCGACCACCAAACCTCTTATCTGAATCGAGTAGTACCTTTAATTTACATAAAAAAAAAAAATGTAGTTCTTGATGATTGCCAATCGTCTATAATGTACTATATACGTACATACCCTCCAATTATTAAGTTGGTAGCTAGCTAATCAGTAATTGTTCTTAAATAACTTTGATTAAGTAGTTAATCATTGATTTATACTCCAAAGCACTTCCTTAATTTGTTATGGATAAGATCTAATTAACTGGAAAGCACTGAGAGCTAAGGACCCTCTGACCCTCCCTTCCATCTGCTAAGCACTCGAGCAAAGCTTCGTTTTATCAAAATATTGTTGATGAGATAGACAACCACAGCTCGAGTCGAATCTCTTTAGAGCAAAAGCGATGAATGACAATCATTTTCCGGCCGCCGGCATGCTATTTCGGATAACCCCAATTATATCTTCTCCTTACTTTTGGCTCCATCAATATAATTTTCCTGCTCCCACTTATGCTAGTGGAATTATTAGATTACGAAAAACCAAATTAATTTAATAGTACCTTAAAGACAATAATTCAACTTACTGTAGCCAAAGATTCTTGTAAGTAAAAAAAAAAAAAAAAGATTATACAAAAGAGTTCAAATTTCATTTCGTTCAGAACTCTGACCTGCAAAAGCTTCTAGTTTCTTACACAAACCCTTATAATGGTATTCAACTTTTGATAGAGAAAGTTACACAGAAACCTACTCCCAGCTTTTTTCACAAGAACAAGTTCCTGGATTATATGAAATATCAAAGCAAATAGACTTTAGTTTATTGTCTCATATATTCGGTATTCCATGCACTATTTTATTTCGTTTGCCCTTTTCTTCTCTTGGGAAACAGACGAAGATCTTGCACGCCGATATATCTTTATTCCTATCAATCCAAAATTTAAGCACCCCTTAATTAGTTACGCCTAATTCTTCTATTAAAGGGGTCTATGAACACTTAATTCAAGCAGAGTTTGTTTATGATTGTCATTAGTTGTCAATGAGAAACATATAGGTAGGTTTGGATGTTACTTCTTTTATGAAGTTTAGTGCCTTACTGATTGTGGTTATTTATTCATCTCATCATATTGAAGTCGACACTAATCAATCAATTAACATACTGTTATCAATCATTTGTAATGAGTGATGCGTGTCTCGCGTAAATACCACTAATAAAATGCTCATATGGCTTAATTCTATGTTTAATAATATCACTTTTAAGTATTGAGAAATTTAGAATTAGTAGTAATTTGATGAAATTGACTCACTCATAGAAAAATTAAGCAGGGTAAAATCAATGGTCAAGCGGCCGCTTGAGCCAAGACTATCTCTTATATTTTAATCAATCATTTCTACAAGAGGATAGGGTAAAAGTAAAACGGTTGATGTACGAAGTGAAAAGTTCATTCAAAGAAACATTCTCAAGGTTCAGTTCCAATTTCAGCCAAATTTGTAAAGCCCCAAAAACAAAAAACAGTTACAAAAAATAATCAAACTTGGTCTCACGCCTCACACTCTTCTCGAAAATACATGACTGTTGTGCTGCAGTAGCAGATTAGCCAAAACCATGAAAGACAATGAAGACTAAAAATAAAATAAAAAAATATGAAAAAAATTTCAAAAATTTAAATTAAAGTTGTGAAATGGACTAGACAAAGGTAGATGGAGTAAAAAGTATACGAAGAGCCTGCTCAATCAGAACGCTCCATCCCACCATATCCACAATGGTGTAATAGCAATTTTAACTTTACTGCAGCAGGTTAAAAAAGACAAAAGACGTATAAAGTCATCGAGATCAACGGCTGCACGCTCCTAATCTCGTCTTTTGTCATCTTTTGATCGTCCATACGTATGGTAAATACCCTACTTGTCATTGACCAAGTAGACAAAAGGGTGAGTTACCAACAAGTAATTGCACTCGTAATATCATTGTTCATGATATGAGAAGATTTTGGTGTATCATTATCACTGTTGTTCTTGTACCTGGTTGGATATAAAAGGTCATCCTTCTCATAAAATGATTAGGGTTTCGAAATCGATCCATCAAACAATTTGTGTTCAAGCTTCACATTGTGTCATAAGTTACGCATAAAAATCGAGTAATGTGAACACGAAACATAATTTATGTTATTTTTTCGACCAACAGAATAACATCCGAGTCTTGTAGCTATTCAACGTTTATCATATTTGCATAACATATGTTTACTTTGTCAACATATTTCATAATTTTGAACTTTTGTATTTTCATTGAAATCATATTTGAGTGTAAGACATTGTTCGTGTTGTTTAAGACGATATAAATAAGAAAAGCGAGAATTGATTAGAAAGAAAACCGAGTGTAAGACAATATAAAACATTGTTCAATAGACTTATAGGACTCGAGTCAAAAATGGGTATCCTCGTGCGTTAAATTTACCCTGAGTCAGTCAGCAACAACTTCCTCCATGATTAATGCGATTAATGGATGCATTATGAGTCGGTTAAATGACACATAATCAAGAAGACTGAGTTTTATTTAAGGTAGTTGGTTAGTCATTTCATCAAGCATGCTATAATTTGAAACCTCCTAGCAATATTGGGGTGGGTAAACAAATATCATATTGGGACCATGTCTAGTGTCTACTGTGTGTTTTCTGTGAATTTGTATGTGCCCCCAGCTGTAAAGCAAAGCAAGCAAGGCTGGGATTGCATTCATGGCATTAGTACCAACACAACCTCCTGCTCCATCTGCCAAAACAGAACACCTGTAAACTCTGTAACAATTGGCCGGGAGGGAGGAGCTGAGTGCCTTTCTATTTTCTACTTAATATCTTGTCAAAAACAGAACCCCCATTTTTACCCAAGTTTCCCTTGATTGCATAGATGTACTGCTATAATGAGGCATAGAAGATACCAGTTCAATTTGAGTGCAAATAGGGTTCTTGCAGGTTTATCATGAACTAGGGTTCCAGGATTGTAACGAGTTAGTGAAAGGATGTAAATTTTGGTCAGTGTCTATTTTTGTTATCCTTGACTAACCTGTTGACTCGTCCTGTCATTCAGATCCAGCTAGCTATGCAAATGATGAAGCTGGAATTTAAGATGCTATCTAGATCACTTGAAGAATTTGGTATTTATGTGATGAATGTCACTTCAATCACGAGGTTACGGCCGTGCAGTTGATTCCGTTACTGTTTCAGTCAAATCTCTCAAATTTGTATCTATACCTCTCAAATCGTATTTCTTCTTCTTTTTCTCGTTACCTTATACACAGTGAAAAAATAACATAGACATCTATGGGAGAGATTACTGAATTTTATACAAAATTTTGAGTTTTGTCTCATTTATGCTAATTTTCAATACAAACCAACTAAAATTATCAAAATTTTAGGCAATTTCTTTTTACTTCTCTTGGATCCAATTGTTTTTTTGGAAGCAAAACTATACTGTATAAATTACACAGTATGCAAAAAAGGCCCAAAAGGAAAAAGAACAGAAAAGGGGAAATATCAAATATAGCAGAAACTATTTGACTCAAAGTTTACAGTCTGATGAAGGACCTGTTATCCCCAATAAAAAAACCTAGGTTACAACCAAAGCAACCCAACACCATTAATCTGCGGATCTCGGGAAAGAAATGAGATGGAAACCTCCAAACTCATCCAGCCAGGCAGCTCATGAATCCTGTGTGTCTCTCTCTAGTCTCTCCCCCCTACGTACCTCTTAACTTGTAACCTCAAGAAAAATACCGTAATATATTCATACTCTTTTGGACACAGACTGTATACGATTTGTATTTTGGATTCTAGACAAAACCCTGTTACCTCTACTCTCTACCCTATTATATATACACACTTTCTTTGATGCATTCTGCATAGGAGGAAGAATCAAAACCTCTCCTACCCCAAACCAGATCCTTCTCTCTCATTTGGAACCCCCCATGTTTTTTTAACCGTATATTGTGCTTCATTTTTTTTATTATCAACTAGTTTATTATCACCTTCTTCATCTTGTCCTCGATTTTCTAACCCTTTCAGATTTGAATCATGAAGTCTCCTCATTCCTTCCTCTCCTCTCCCTATCTGCTATATTAGTGACCACTTTCCCAGCATTCAAACCTCCCCTTTTTGAAGCCACCCCCGTTTTTGGTTGAAACCTCTTCAACTCTTTCATGGTGCTGAAACTCACACCCTCTTAGAAACTTTCATCCAACATTTGTTTGTGTATAATCTTCCAGTGTAGAAAGAACCCGTATTTCGATATGGCTCAGTTACAGGAGCTACTGAAAGAAGATCAGGAGCCGTTTCTTCTCAAGAGCTACATTGCTGACAAACGTGGCCAGCTGAAAAGACCTTCCCCCAGAACCCAGTTGCAGGTCAAGAAACGAAGACCCATCTCCGAAGTTTCCAACTTCCCCAGAAACCTATGCAAAAATGCTTGCTTCTTCTCCCTCCAAGACTCGCCGGACCTCCGCAAGTCGCCGCTGTTCGAGTTCTCCTCGCCGGCGGCCAAGTCCCCATGCAAGAGTCCCAACGCCATTTTTCTTCACATCCCAACCAGAACCGCAGCTCTTCTCGTCGAAGCTGCCATGAGGATCCAGAAACAGTCGACAAGTTCCAAACCCAAAACCCAGAACCACAGCAAGAACCATGGCTTTGGGCTAATCGGGTCGTTCTTGAAGAGACTTAAAACCCGAACCCAAAAGCGCGAAATCGAAGGGCGTGGAAAGATTTCATCTGAAGACAGTCAGCTAAAAACGGAGGAAGACAGGTTTGGTTCTGGTCTGAGTTTGGAACACCAACAACAAAGTGCTTGTGAAATAAGCACTAGCTGTGAGATATGCTTTGCTTCTTCTAATGTAAACAGTAGGCCCAGTAGTGAAGTTTGGTCCTTGGACATGGACACTTCAACTAGTAGTCAGTCGGATTGCTCGGAAGCCATTTTGGGTACAACAGATTGCGCTTGCTGCGAGGCCAAGGTCTTTTGTGAGAGCCCTTTTCGTTTTGTGCTCGAAACATCACCCTCGCCATCCGGTAGCCGCACGCCGGAGTTCTCATCGCCGGCGACGTCCCCTGTTCGCCACAAACTAGAGGTTTGTTCTTTTCCTTAATGCCATACCATTTTTTTAATACCAATTAGTTGCATATATCAAATTGTCGGCAACAAGATCGCTTTCCATACATTAAGGTTGGAAAATTTTGGCGCATTGGAGGCCATATTTGTCAATTTGAAGCCTGAAACACCATGCTAGACTTCTTTGTATTTATGTATGTGCCAATTGATAAGCTTGGCTTTGTTCAGAAAAAAAAATTGTTGAGTTTGGCATTTGTGATCACTGGTAAAAGTCTCTGCATTACAAATCTTTTTGCTATCAGAGATTGTCTATAGCAAATAATCTTCCATAACAAAAGACAAATGGGGTTTTGTTTGTTTGTGTTGGAACCGACATCCCCAAATTATATACTTTTTATGTGTAGTTATTCGGTCTTATTCTCTGAAAACTAGAGGAAAAGTCGAGCACACAAGCCATTATGGATCTGGGATTAATCCAAAGTTGTTCCTTAAGCTCAATTATGTGAGAGAATTATGTAATGTTCTAATATATGATTTGAACTTTTAATAGGAGAAGGAAGGGTTAAAGAATTTTCAAGTTGAAGAAGAGGAAGATAAGGAACAATGCAGTCCTGTATCAGTATTGGACCCTCCATTCGAAGATGATGACGAGGAGCATGACGAGGAAGTCGAAGAACATGGTTTTGATATGGAATGCAGCTATGCCATAATGCAGAGTATGTTATACTTCTTTGTTGTGTACTGAATTTTATTCAATTCTGTACCTTTCTTTGTTTGGTCTCTGGTCGTTTTCCATGAGCATGCTCTTACTATAACTCAATGAACCAAACAACCATTTGAAGCCATATAATTGTTCTGATTTTGACTCATGCGTGTTATCTTTGTGGGTTCCATAGAAAGATCGGTAATTTGAATGCTCTAATATTTCTGTTCTCGTTTATGTTATGAAATATTTGTTGTCACTGACCTAATATTTTGATGTAAGAGATCGACATATCTATATGATTCAGTCCTTGCTGCATATGTGACCCACATTCTTATCTGCAGATGTAGTAGTGCATGTGTTGGTTTGGTCGAGTTCATCAGCTCATAAAGTCTTCATTTCAGTTTGGTGGTCTTGTTTGAATATTTTTGGTAGTTGATGATTTTCAGTGTGATCCTTTCTGATGGGGCCTAAACTTATAGGCTTATTGATTGCCTTATGAGTGAATGGTGGAACCCATTGCCATTTGTTCATAAGCGGTAGCAGTTTGTTGTGCACTGAAATCCAACAGATGATGTCGATTTTGAACAACTATCCAATAGGAGCTAGCAAAACATGAACAAATTAATTTTGTATAAGTTTGCCACTGCAGTATGAACTATTAGTTGTTATAATTGGTAACTGAAATAATTATCTATTTTAATTCAGTGAACTGTGAAACAAGTAACTAACTAGATCGTACTTAAATTGAATTTTCAGGGACAAAGAAGCAGTTAATGCAGAAGCTCCGGAGATTTGAGAAATTGGCAGAGTTAGATCCAGTTGAACTCGAAAAAAGAATGTTAGAAGAATATGATGACGAAGATGAAGAATATAACAGCATTGGTGATGTAGGAGCCGAATCAGAAGAATGTGATGACGATGACGATGAGTCGAAAACATCAGAGAGCAGCAGGGAAGAAAATCTTGATGGGTTTATCAGAGAAGTACTTAGCAAATCAAGCTTTCCTAGTTTGAAGAGAATACCGGAAGACGTGAAGAGGTTGGTGTCAGATCTCATTGTTGAGGAACACAGAGAAGAGGATGATGGTTTCAGCAATAGGGAAGAGGTGATGAGAAGGGTCTGCAAGAGGTTTAATTCCTGGAACGAGGTGGAGTCAAACACCATAGATATGATGGTGGAACAAGATTTCAGAAAGGAACTCAGTGGGTGGAAACAAAATCAAGGTCAGGTGGGAGAGACTGCAGTAGAGATTGAGCTTGCTGTCTTCAGTCTTCTAGTTGAGGAATTGGCAATGGAACTGGTTTGTTTAACTTGAAACTAATCAACTAGAATAAGCTTTGATGTTAGGGATCATTCCAAAGAGTTTTGAGGGTAATTTTTGTTTATCATTTTTTGGTCGTTTCCGAAACCAAAATATGATCACTTGGAGTATAGTCTGACATTCCCCTGGGAAGCAGGAATAGGCTACAAAAGGTAACATGGTATGGTATTATGTATATGAATCATGTATGTAGTGGGGGACTGGTGTATGTACGTATCCTTTGCTTATTTAGATATGATATGTACAATTTTCAGCCCTTCGAATATGTCATGATGTATACAGTTTTGGTTTCAATACATTAAGAGATCTAGAAGATTATGTAAGAGGGAGAGATAGAGATAGGAGCAGGTAGGGTGTGTCTTACAGATGATGAAGAAGCATAAAACTTTGGGACACACACTTTGACAGTTGAGTGAGCAAAAGCTTGGAGGATCCAATAAGGGGGAAACATACTCTTTACCAACCCTTAGATTCTGTGGCAAGTATGATGGACAAGGAATAAAGTACAAGAACAATTTTTCACAAAAAGAAGTTGGTGGCTTCTTGATTGTTCTATTGCTAATCATATATGCCCTCTGGTTACTTTGCTATAACAATGTTATCAAGAGGGACATTATTGAGCAAAGAAAGACATGAGTAGTTAGGGTCTTGTACTTACTACTAGAGACGGGACTTTCTACCAAACACAATTATTAAGCACATGCATCCTAATCAAATTAAATTAGTGATATCGATACTAGTTTTACCATGCATCTTATGGTAGTCTCTTCCATTTTATGCGAGTACAACTTATAGTGGGTTGTTGCACTGGTCCCTAATCTTACCAACATGCTAGAGCTTTGGATCTTCTAAAGGAGAGCAACACCCTTGGGCTTGTTACCCAGGATCTTGTTCAGAAATACTGTAATGTAATGAAAAGAACATATATAGGAGTTTGTCGCTAGGTATTTGACCGAATAGGATCGTCCAGTTCATATAGAATCTATCACTAAAATACCCCTAGAGAGGGATAGGGCTAAATCGCCTAAACAAAGCGAATCGGGTTTCCCACTATTAGCCTCACATGAGGTTTGTGAATAAGTGATTGTCTGATAATAATGAGCAAGGAATATCTATCTTTCTGCTAAACAAGATGTATTGAACTCATAATTCATTAAATACTTTTTATGAATGTTGTTAAGTATCGTAAGTAAATTGATCCCAGTTGTTCAATCATATGGAAGCAACATATGTTACAACTAATTATAAATTTGTAATAGCATCACAAATCCACAAGCTGAAGAAGTTTAGGTGCTATGAATTCTTGGGAATATGGATCCGTAGCTCCGTGCTCCATGGTTGAGTTCTTGACGCTTCTCGAGTTAGATCTCAGCTGAAGAGGTACACCGGTCATTCGATTTTTGACCTGTATATGGAAGTTGTAGATTGATGAAGAGCTGCTCGATTCTTTTGAACCTCTAGTAGTAGTTTGTACTTTCAGGGTAATTGAGAAAGAAGAGGATATTGATAATTTGATGTCCAGGGTAAAGGTAAATGACTAAGCTAATGCCGATATGCAATGAGAGGAGAGGAGAGATTTGCCACCACCCCATTTTCTTTGCATCTCTTTCTCAATATCCATGTTCTAATAGGGCTCCTGGACATAAGTCACATAACTGGAGGCCCATCATTGTTTTCCTTTAGCACGAGTGACAAGACAGTGTTCACTTTGGAGTTTGGAGCATGCCCAAATAGTGCTTACACGCGGATCACACACGGGACAACTTTTTAACAAGAATTATATGTTTTCTCTGTTTTTTTTTTTTGTTGAGAAGAAGAATTTTATGTTTTCCGCGAAACTTCAATCTGCAATATGAAAATCAGACAAAAATTAGTTTTCGCATTGCGTTCGATTTGTGTTTTCATTTTTGAGATTTTTCTGATCCATGCCATAGAAAGCAACAATTGGGACCTCCTTGCCTTACAAAAAAAAAAATACTCCACAAATATTTAAATCTATTGTCAATTGAAAATGAAAGCTCACTGCTCACATGGTCAACAAAGCAAACATGTTTTAGATTTTGAGCAATTATAGCTTGCGTGGTTGTATTTGTATTCTTTTTTTTTTTTGAGTTTGAGAGCCCAATTGACAAAAAACACGTGTCATTATTAAATTAGACAGTTTAAGCACATGACTATGAGTCTATGATTCTGGTCACACACGAAGCACCAGCATAATGTGCTTTCTTATATATTGGTCCCAAACCAAATTTGTACCACCCCACTGCCATCTTCATTGTCTTTTGATTTTTGTTAACAAAGACCCGGACCTAGCTTCATCGTTTCGTATTGAAATTTAGACATTTTCTAGGGCATTTTAAATCCTATCAAAATCAGAATGAGACAGTATAAATTATTAAAGGCTCTTTTTTGGAATTGGAATTATAAAAGGTTCTTATTGTGCCTTTACCTAAATATATTGTGGTTTTGATGTAACAACCGTGGCTACTAATCTATGACTTGTCCAACAGAGAGCCTCGTTTGTCCCTCAAAAATATCCAATCAATTAGAAAAAAAAAAAAATTAATAACCACGTGGTTTTTATTCTTTATTTATTTTCTGGATTTCCCACCTCTTCCACGTTTAAACATTTTTGTTTTTCAAACATTCTGAATCCTCCAACAAACATCGTTTTAAACGGAGAGAAAATATCATGTGTACGTACCTTTCCATGCTTATAAATCCCCATGCTCTCCGATGCTTCGGCTGCTTCTCTTATGGCTTACAGAGAGGAACCAGCAGCAGCAGCAGCACTATCTTCTCCAGCTTCGGTGTTGATGAACATGGGGCAAACCCTAACCCACATTCAGAGTGGAGTGATCAAGAAGAGGAAAGCCGGGAGGAAGAAGTTCACCGAGACTCGCCACCCGGTGTACAGAGGCGTCAGGCAGAGGAGCGGCAAGTGGGTTTGCGAAATGAGGCAACCGGATCTCAAGAAGTCTCGGGTTTGGCTCGGGACCTTTACTTGTCCTGAAATGGCTGCTAGGGCTTATGATGTAGCAGCTCTTTCTCTGAGAGGTGAATCTGCTGAGCTAAACTTTCCAGAGGAAGCTAAGGCTTCTCCTTCTTCGACTTCGAGTATGTCATTGCTGGAGTTGACGAGTATGGTGAACTTGGAGAACGTAGAAGTAGAGTCGAGGTCCTCAAGGATAGGGTATGTGGATGAGGAGGAGTTGTTTAACATGCCGGAGTTACTTGACAGTTTGGCTGAGGGTTTGATTCTCACTCCCCCAGCCATGCAAAAAGGTTTTAACTGGGATGATTATGATTTGGAGAATGCCGTAGAGTTTTCTCTGTGGAGTGATGATTAACTTCCTGACCGGGATTGTTGATCAAGGAAAAGGGTACGTATTGTACGTTGTTGCCACCAATGTACGTAACATATATATACCGAAACTTCTAGCTTGATTGTTCATTTAGAATTACATAGAGTTAGAAATGTCTGTAGAATTAAGCTTCAGGATTCCGTGATCATCTACCAGATTATTTTTGAAGGAGAGTATGTGGATCAGAAAAGAAGAAGCGGATCCGAGACGTCCTGTAAACCGGACGGAAGTTTACGGCAGGGAAACCACCCCCTTGATGTTTTTGATGGCAGTAAGATTGATCGACGAAAGGAAGAGAAAACTTTGCGGAGATCGACGCTTACCGATTTTGGTTGGGTTAGCAATCTTATATGTCCTACTATTGTTCTAGCTTTTTTTGGTTTCTATTTTGGGTCCAAAGAAGTTTAGTATTTGTGCGTGATACAAATGTTTTTTTGTTGCTCTTTTTGGGCAGATTGATCTATATATGGTAGTCTTCGTAAGTTGCTGATTCAGCTTGAGCTAGCTTGGTGACTGTTTAAATAAAGTTCAGTTATCCTGAAATGGATTATTAATTAGTACCATCGTACATCAACTGGATTGTCAGTACTTGTTTCAAGTTCCACCGATATATTTCTCAACCATATATATTTGATAAAAACTACGCTAAGAAACACAAATGTATATATGAAGGAGGGGAAAAATATGAAGGGATATATCCCAGCTATGAATCATTATTCATTCGTTCATATGAGGTATAGACCCAAATTACTGCTAATCTACAAGGATCATTGGAAGTGCTTGCATTGTTTCTGAGTAATTAACCTAAGATGTATGTAATGCTTGTGGAGTATATAAAAATTAGTCCTTTTTGATTTCATGTACTGCTAATGTTAATTATCATCATGTTATTTTCACTTGGCTAGCTATCGGTATGTGTATGCTTGGGTGAGTTGATTCAAATTGCGCCGAGCCCCCTTTCGAACATATGACCTTATGATCTGGAACCGGCTCTCTCAATACTTGGGACTCGGGAGGATAGTTGAAAGGTTTGTATGGAGGTTTGGGCTCTCAAATTAGCTCTCGAATGGTTTATTATAAAAGCCCATCACTAGTAATCCTCAGGGTTTGGGCCTTAAGGCTGTCATATTATGTTCTTTTTCACAAAATAAAAAAAGTATACTTAATTACATTATCATTATTCTCCTTGGTCCTACTCCTAGTCTTAGCTGTCGCTCAAACACCCCGACTCTCTGTTCCTTTCTTCCTCCCTCCATCACCCATTCAATCCATCAGAAACTTCAATCACCTTCTTTTCATGGATACCAATCCAATTCAAGAAGAGCACAACCATGTTACCCCCATCTCCGAAATGAACAACGATCTTTTAGCTTCCATGTACAAGAAGATCGCAGAGCCTCCGAGACTTCTTAGCAATGCCGCTGGTAAAGCCTCCTGCTGCATCTTCCGAGTCCCGCAGAGCCTCCTCGAGATAAACGGCAAGTCGTACCAACCCCACATCGTCTCCATCGGCCCTTACCACCGCGGCGAGCCCCACCTCAGAATGATCGAGGAGCACAAGTGGCGCTACCTGGGTTCTCTGCTTTCAAGAACAGAGCCTAAAGGGTTGGCTCTCCAGCACTACTTGAAGTCCATAGAGCCAATGGAAGCTAGAGCCAGAGAGTGTTACTCTGAGACAATCCACCTTAGCTCTGATGAGTTCGTCGAGATGATGGTCCTTGATGGTTGCTTCTTGATCGAGTTGTTTCGAAAAAATGGCCGAGTGGTTCGGTTTGAGCGTGATGATCCACTCGTCAATATGTTCTGGGTAATTCCGTTTATGGTTAGAGATTTTCTTCGTCTTGAAAACCAAATCCCCTACTTTGTTCTTGAGCACTTGTATGATCTGATTACGAAAGCCGAAGATCGTAAAGATTCTGTGAAATCCTTGTCCTTGCTTGCTTTGGGATTCTTCAACAACCATATGCTGAGGCCTGACCCTGTCATAGAGAAGCTTCATAGTCTTACAGGCATGCCTTGCAATTTCTACTTTTGATGCTCATAAGTATTTTTGGTTTAGTACATTTTAGTACTTGCTGCTGTTTGTTCGATATGTCTGTATTTTCTAACCCTGAAATGCCTCTAGGTAAGCATTTGCTTGACTTGTTGCGGTTAAGTGTGATACCAGCGGGTTATGCAGAGCCACAAAGAAGCAGTACACCAACACACATAATACATTGTGTGTCTAAGCTTCGTCACGCTGGAATCAAGCTCAATGCTAAGGAATTCGAAAGCTTCTTGATGGTCAAATTTAAGCGTGGAGTGATCGAGATGCCTACCATCACAATCGACGATTTCATGAGCGCCTTCTTGTTGAACTGCGTCGCCTACGAGCAGTGCCACAAGTCGTGCTCCAAGCACATCACCACTTATGCCACATTGCTCGATTGCCTCGTGAACAGTTACAAGGATGTCGAGTACTTGTGTGACAGAAACATAATGGAGAATTGCTATGGGAACGATGGGGAAATTGCTCATTTCATCAACAATATGGGGAAGGATGTAGCTTTTGATTATGATAGGTGTTATCTATCGAAATTGTTCAATGATGTTCATGACTATTACCGGAATAGTTGGCATGTTACGTGGGCTAGTTTCAAGTACACCTACTTTGACACACCGTGGTCGTTTGTTTCGGCCTTAGCTGCTTTGATTTTGCTCATACTCACCGTGCTGCAGACCTTGTACTCCGTTCTATCTTTTTATAATTCTTGAGATATAATATGTTTTTGGCGGCCACACAAATAGTGACATGTATTCACGACTTACACTCAATAGAACATACATTGTTTACTTGCTTGCTAGGCCTCTGTTTTGTCTTTGACACGTCTCTTCTCTTGCTTTTCCTGCCGACTATTAGGCATCCAAACCATGTATCAATTAGTATGTACCATTATCCGTTCGGGATTAGCCTATGTGGTGAGGGAGAACGGATCCAGTTTTGTGCTACGCTAAACAAGTAAACAATAATAACATGCGTCTTATGTGTCATCTACCTCTTCTGATGTAGAAGAAAATGGAACTGATTTCTTTAGGTTGTTTTCTCAAAGCTCTAATTAGGCATGCATGTTCTACAAGCTAAGAAAAACAGACAAAATAAGAACCGAGAAGAAAGAAAATGAATTGAAACTTTGAATATCTAAGAACTATCTAATACTAAACCAAAGTTGTTGAAAGATATCTGAAATATGTGTGTTTTAGTCAAAATAAAAAGATATTCAATTAGATTACGATATTAGTATAGTATAGTAATATAAAGGATAAAATACTGTATAATCTTTATGGTTTAAATTCGACATTTGTTCAGTCCTTGTGGTTTTATTTTAATCTGAATAGTCATTAAAGTCACGATTTTTCATCCAAATGGTCATTCTATCAATTTTCTCAGTTAAATTGCTAATGTGGCCGTTAAAAATTACAATGTCTTTAACGACCACGTCAGTATTCTAACAGAAAAAATTGACAGAAATACCATTTGGATGAAAAATCGTGACTTTAAGAAGCATTCAAATTAAAATAAAACCAGAATGATTGAACATATGTCTACTTCAAACTACAAAGACTAAACAAATTTCAATTCTAATATAAATTGACGCGGCGGCTGGCCTTGTGCTTTGTCGTTCCAGCGGTGGCAAGTGATAGGAGCATAAAATGCGATGATTTTATAGTTTAACTTTTGCATTTAACTTAGCTATTTTCCTTTAAAAAGATCGTTTTAACTTTGTTATTTTCTTAGGTACTTCGTGGAGCAAGATAATGCAAATATGTGTTCAAGTGATGCAAGCAAGGCTTCCAATACGAAGTAGAGATGTCAAGGATGGAGTTTGATCATTCACATGGTCAAAAATATCAAGGAAAGGCGATGGAACCATTTCACCAAAACAGAAGCTACAAACACAAAAAGCTGAAAACTGGTTTCTGTTTATTTTCTCCGGTTTTCAAGGCCTATTTCCATGAGGTTCCGAGAATGGTTTCACCAAGATGACCACCCAGATTTGTAGAGGTGCGTTTGTAGATCAATTTAGAGTCAAGAATCATCCAAATCGGTGATGGCATCTAGGAGTTATGAAGCGTCGAAGTTGGACAGAAAATCAGCAGTTCCGGGAAAGCTGTGCAGCAGTCAAGTTTGAGGCAGTGTTTGGGCTGGATTTTGAGAAGCTTTCTTGGGGGTTTTTACACGATTTCAAAGAGTGATATCATTAATATAATTTTCCCAAAAGCCAAGCCCAGATTATATGTGGAAGACATTTAAAAGATAGCCCAAACATTGATCCTAGTCAAAGAAGGAAACGTAGTCTGAAAGGAAGCTTTGAAGACTTGGCGACTACTTAAGGCAGAACCCTAATACCAGAACGAGGCTAAGCCGTCATACTAGAGGAGAAGAAACACAGAAGAGAAGAGGGAGCCGTCAAGAACTCAAGGAGAAGAAGTAAAGTTTAGAGCCCATAAGAGATTGATCTCTCGACTCAGAAAATCAATCTTTTCCCATGCTTTTCATCTTTCGTATTTTCTTTTCTTCCCGAATCTTATGAAATTCTCTTATGTGTTTTCAAAGATGATGAGTAACTAATTTCCCTTA
>NC_020496.1:13014113-13028872 GCF_000184155.1 Fragaria vesca subsp. vesca
TTGGTTTATCGTTATATCATTGATCAATTTTGTATGTTTATTGATGGTGGCCAACATTAGTATGCATACTAGGTTGTAAAGCTATGAATGTTTTGTATGATCATCATGTCTACTTGCATTCTAGAGTAGCGAGTGAGTGTGACTTGAGCCCATTCACATAAATCAATGTCTAGGTAGATTAGGACAACATCAGTACTGACATTGTCTAGCCTTATTCATAATCTTTTAGACCTTAATGACTTCTAGGTGAGAGCTGTGCGAGAACATCACTCTAGGCTCCATTCTAGATGCTAAGTTAAGTTGAAAACATCATTCTCTTAACATACCAAGTAAGAAAGATTGATAGGTTAAGTTCAACACATCATTGGCTTAGCTTGAGTAAGGATATCCGAATGAATTGAACATGTTAGTAACACATCATAGGTGCAATCATTGTCTAGTGGTGAGGAGTGGTTCCTAACTATTTTTGTTATTTGATTTCCAAAACCAAAATCCCCAAATTTAGTTTTCTGTTTTTTGATCAGTTTGTCTGTCATATTTCTGAATTTTGTTAGCATAGCAAAACTACACAGTTTCCCCCCAAATTTTGTGTGTGTCTTCGTCAGTGTGTCTAGTTTCTCCAGATTTAATTTCGTAATTTTTCGTTGGGTCTAGCTATAGTTTTTGTTATCGTCTTTGTCTAGTGTATGTTCAGTTTTTCAGAGTTATATTTGCAATTGTTGAGTCACAATCCTCTGCGGGAGACACCCTACTTTTCTATACTACCATCGATAACTTGATTGTGATTACAGGGTTATTTATAAGTCTATTTTAGGCTTATCAGCAAGATGGCGGCAACGCCAACCAAGTTTCTCATGAGGCTCATGCGATGGTTTTCTCTAGGGATTGAGAGTGTTGCAGGTGGACGCCCTTCGGCGATCTTCGTCGGAGTTTCGTCTACAAAAGGTCGAGAACCTCCTTGTTAGCCTGAATCTATGGTGGCGATGGAGGCTGAAGACCTAGATGGAGGTTACGTGGCAGTGGCTGTGAGTTTGGGCATAATTGTATGGCTTCATTAGAGATTGGGTTGGCGATCCTTCAAGCGAGGCTGTGCACTACAGTTTTCATGGTGGCTGAGGAAGCTGTCGGAGAGGCTGGCCTAGCTTTTACAACGAGAAACCTTAACCAAGGGTTGATTATGGAGGAGATGATTGGGTTGGATCTGTTAATTGGATTCCCACTTGTTGGGTCAGATGGGTTTAAGTTTGGGCCTGATAAGGTGGATTCAATTGAAACTACTATTGGATTTGGGCTGCATTTTCTGATTGCAGCTGCTGGTGAGGAGGTTTGCCCTAATGCTAAAGGCAATTCCCCCTTTCACCTGCTTTGCCGGGCTATCCCACAAAGATCCATAATAGGAAAGATAGATCAAGAAAGAATGTAGCCTCGTCCACTATCAAAAGGGCAAGATTTAGAATTCGGGTTGCCCTCAGCCCGAGCATCAGAGGTAGATTTACTACTTATTTCTTAAAACTTATTAGGTGTACACCAATTAACTTATTATGCAACTAATATTTTGTTCCAGGGACTTAGATAGTTAGTTTTGATTTCTCTTGCTTGGGGCTCTCTTTGAGCCTATGTGTAATCAATAAAGATACATGTCTTGGTGCTTGTAAGCCTCCTTTAACATACTCTGTGAATGACGACATTTTGATGTACGTGTCTTTTGGCCATTGATTAAGCAATATAAATTATCATTTTAAAAAAAATAGTAATATAAATTGAGACATGCCCTAGGATCTTATTCATTATCATTATATAAGGATTATTTGTGGCTGCTTAGTTTTCGTTAAGGTTCCTCGCTTTTGTATTTTTCTTTTTTTACTTTAAAATAAAATTCAATAGAGGGTGAGTCAGATAGGCTGATCCTCTGTTTATAAAAAAAAACTATAGTTATATGAATGTGTACTTTCTTTTGATGCACTTGTATCCTCTCTAATTAGAGGTCTTTATTCATGAAACATATATCCCAATTTTTCTCTCGAATCTTGAATCCTATAACACGTTATCAGCATAAAGCTTAACCTTGATTTGATCAGCCCAAACAGCACAGGCTCTGCCTAAAACCCCCTACACTCCCACACGCACAACCTCATACATCACCTCTAGCATCTACCCTGCACACGCCCCTACGCCTCACCTAGCTAGTCCATGCCAAGCATCCTCACGCAGCTTGCTTACACTCCCCTACCTAGCTAACCCATGCACCGTTTATTTGCCTCACCTTCAAGACAAGACAATTGCTTGAATGAAAACTCCACCCAAGTTTGGGCCCCAATAAAGGTGGCAAACGAGCTGGCCCGGCTCCCCTAATCGGGTTTTGGGCCGTGTTTGGGCCGGCCCATGATGGGCCACTTCTTAACGGGCTCGGGCTCGGGCTTGGGCCGGCCTATTTACTCAAATGTAAGGCTCAGCCCGACCCACGGCCCAAGCCCATAACGTGGTGGGCCATGCTCGGCCCCGGCAGGCCTGGGCCCATGAACGGGCCGTGTTGGGCCCGTTTCGTGCCGAAAATTGAAAATGATCGAGGTGAATGTCCTATACCACCACTTCTCTCTCAAAATCTCAACTTTTAATTATACATGATACGATTACAAACCAAAAGTAATTCATACAATCTATCGATCATTTTTTTCTTTGTCAACAAACTAAACAAATAAGTGATAAATGCTTATTGTTCATAATTAATAAATTTTTAGGCAAAAACTTCTTATAAGTCTAGAGGAATTTAAATTCATACTCAAATAAATAATTATTAGTATATAAGTATATTGTTCACACTCAAAACTAAGTTTATTATTTATAAATATGTTATTTTCATATTAGAAATGGAATTTTTTTTATAGCGGGCCGGGCCATGGGCCTCAAATTCTCGTACTCGGGCCGGGCCGAGCCTATAACGGTCTTGGGCAGGGCCCATGGGCTCATTTTTCTAGGCCCAGCCCGACCCATTAGAATAACGTGCTTGGGCCGGGCTGGGCCGTTAACTGGCTTAGACCATGCTGGGCCGTTTTTAAACGTGTCGTGCCCGTGCTTAGCAGCCCGTTTGCCACATCTAATCCCCAACATTCACAAGTCACTTATTAGTAGATTACTGAGTATATGATGTTGGTATACAGTGATAGCATCCAGAGTGAATGAGTTGTCACGAGATCCGACTGTCGAATGCTTACGGGCTTATTACAAGGTGAAAAACTTCAACCGGCGTGATCTCTTACTTCTCTCATGTGAAAATCGTCTTAGACCCATATCTTAGTTGGGCCGGTCTGCCCGTTCATAAAGTGTTCCCGGTTTTTTTTTGGAAATGAAAGTGTTCCCGGGTTGGGCTGCCTCAGAATACCATTATCCAACAAGAAATCATTGCTTCGACCAAAAAAAAAAACAAGAAATCATTGCTCCATGGTCCTCCCTCGTCTTACCTGTTGCTCAAAGTCTCAAACCCCCCACGATCCTACCTCCAAGTCTCTGATGCCTTCTTCCTCCATCACAACTGAACTATCAGAAACTTTAATCTCCTTTTATCATGGACACCACTTCACGTCAAGAAGAACAAAACCATGCCACCGTCTCCAAAATGAACAACGATCGTTTAGCTTCCTTGTACCAGAAGATAGCAGAGCCTCCGAGACTTCTCAGCAACGCCGCCGCTAAAGCCTTCTGTTGCATCTTCCGAGTCCCGCAGAGCCTCCTCGAGATAAACGGCAAGTCATACCAACCCCACATCGTCTCCATCGGCCCCTTCCACCACGGAGAGCCCCACCTCAGAATGATCGAGGAGCACAAGTGGCGCTACCTGGGTTCTCTGCTTTCAAGAACAGAGCCTAAAGGGTTGACTCTCCAGCACTACTTGAAGTCCATAGAGCCAATGGAAGCTAGAGCCAGAGAGTGTTACTCTGAGACAATCCACCTTAGCTCTGATGAGTTCGTCGAGATGATGGTCCTTGATGGTTGCTTCTTGATCGAGTTGTTTCGAAAAAATGGCCGAGTGGTTCGGTTTGAGCGTGATGATCCACTCGTCAATATGTTCTGGGTAATTCCGTTTATGGTTAGAGATTTTCTTCGTCTTGAAAACCAAATCCCCTACTTTATTCTCCAACATTTGTATGACCTGATTACTACGTCGGAAGATCGTCAAGAATCTGTGAAGTCTTTGTCCTTGCTTGCTTTGGATTTCTTCAACAACCATATGATGAGGCCGCCAGAAGCCATTGCAAAGCTGCATAATCTCACAGGTATGGTTTCATTTAACGTTTCCCTAATCTTAGGTACAATATTTTTTTTTAGCACTCGATACATATTAGAGCACATTTATATTTTCTGATCCTCACATATGAATACTTGTAGGTAAGCATTTGCTTGACTTGGTCCGGTCAAGTGTGATACCAGCAGACCTTAGTGAGCCAGTAAGCAAGCATGATACCCCAACACACCTTATACACTGTGTTTCAAAGCTTCGTCGCGCTGGAATCAAGCTCAATAATCCTCGCAAGGCATTCGAAAGCTTCTTGGTGATCAAGTTCAAGCGTGGAGTTATCGAAATGCCCCAAATCACCATAGACGATTTCATGAGCTCGTTCTTGTTGAACTGTGTGGCCTATGAGCAATGTCACAAGTCATGCTCCAAGCACATCACTACTTACGCTACGTTTCTGGATTACATCGTCAACACTTACAAGGATGTGGAGTATTTGGCTGACAGAAACATAATCGAGAATTGCTTCGGAAACGATGAGGAGGTTGCTAATTTTATTAACAATTTGGGCAAGGATGTGGTTTTTGATCCGGAAAAGTGTTATCTGTCCAAATTGTTCAATGATGTTCATGTGTATTACGGGAATAGTTGGCATGTTCAATGGGCTAGCTTCAAGTACACTTACTTCGACACTCCATGGTCTTTCATTTCGGCTTTTGCTGCTTTGATTTTGCTCATTCTCACCTTGCTGCAGACCTTATACTCTGTTCTCAGTTATTATCATCCTTGAGATGAAGATATTTTTGCTCTACGTATAAATAGATTATAAAGACTCTTCTATTTCTTTGACATGAATCCACGATTTACGTACACTGGATGTATCAAAATACCATGAATTACTGCCAGAATAGGCCTTTGTTTTGTCTTTGACATGTCTCTTTTTTCTTGCTTCTGGCAACAATTAGGCATGCAAACCATGTGTCGATTGGTATATAGTATGTAACATTTGCCGTTCAAATTAAGCCTAGGTGGTGATCCTTATGCTAAACACTAATCCATGTGTCCTTTTATGCCATATATTCTTATGCAGAAGAAATATGAACTGATTTGTCAAAACTATTAGGCATGCATGTTCTACAAGCCAAGAAAAACAGGGCAAATAAGAACGGAGAAGAAATAAAAGGAGGGAATTCAAACTTTGGACATCTAGAACTAATACTAAACAGAAGGTTAATTTCTAAGAAAATCAGGAGACTGTTACAAAAGCGCCAATGACAATGTTTCTGGAAAGAAGCAGACTTCGAGTAGCCAGGATCCAATAACACTCCTTATCGACAAGAATAACACAGTTTGTCATATCTACCAGTAACTTCTTTATTCATGCTATATCGTCGAAACGTAAAAGGATGAGATCCATGTAGTTTGGACAAAAATGACCATGGAAATGTCAAATACCAGCCCATAGAATTGTCAAATTTTAGCTGTCATCTTGAATTTAATAGAAACAATTTGCTGTTACGTAATCCATCACATCAGACTAGGACATCAGGCCAAAGAGAAAAAAAACATCAGCATCTTCTTGTTTGTAGGATAGGCCAACTAACAGTTTTAGACATATGCAGCACCAACTCCATCTTGTGGAGTTGTTTTAATGGAGCAAGTAGATAAGTTGGCTAGTTTCTAGTTCTGGTCAAGTTTCTTTGCTGGAAGATCAGAATATAAAATCACCTTACATATAACCTGGACATGTTAAACACCAACTTGGTTTCCATGTTGGTGTTTAACATAATACTAATAATTTGCATTGAAAACTATAAACACGCAAGTAGAAGCAGTAGTAGCCTTAGGAATACTTGGGACACAATCAAGATTCAAGAACTAACCAAGAACTAACCGAGATTTAGTCTCGCAGCCGCAGTATGATCTCAAACATGAATTTGACTGCTTCTCAAGCTTGACTCTTGATTTGTCAACCAGCAGGTTTTTCTATTGACTGCATTTCAAAATGTCAAATTGCAATCTTTGAGTTTTGATTTCTTCAACTCTGATTCCATATATATATGTAGCAAAGAAAAACTTTCAATTCCAAAACAAATCTCTTTGCTCCATAGTCTCCTAGAAAAGCACTGCTACAGCCACTAGAGCTAGCTATCAGACTTTGCTTCTATACAATACACAAGGGCAGCTTCTCTGAAGATTTTACAGAATGAGTTCAGAAACCTGTGCATGCCAGAATTATGGAGTGAATCAACTTCCTAAACTCACAAGATCAATGAGCAGCTGCGATATGGCTTCGATATCTTCATTGCCTTCATCTTTTCCTCATCCCACAAGACCGGTTAGCATAGACCAATACAATGCTCCACAAGATGTTTATAATGAAACTTTTGTCCATGAGGCACAACCAACTGAAGAGGAAGATAGGGAAGGTCTTCATGGGTTACTTGGGTTCATCTCAGAGCTTTTTGAAAAAGTTCCTGCAAAACTAGATCACATATTACTTGATAACTATATGAATCATAGAGAAAATGAAGGTCCTGTCATTGTGGAAAGGGGTTCAACCACTACTAGCCGTGGCCTTCAAGAAACTGGGGACTCATCAAAGAAGCTTGAGCGCTTCAAGATCCGAACTCAGGATTTTGATGACGATGTCAAGGAGGAACAGAACGTCAAGCGTTAATGTTACTCGACTACATGTCGTTCATTTTATTCCTTCTTTTCTGGAGTCTTTGTTGTGCTGTACATAGAACTCTAATTCATTCTTTCATTCTTTTTCCAAAATAATTCTAAGCGGAGGCAGAATCGGGACATAAACTCCCAATTGTTGAGGCGAGTGAATGTTCTTGTCCTGCGAATTGGATAGTTAATCCACCAGTTTCTCTCATGAATGTTCTTGTGGCAGATGGGTTTCCAGGCCCTCCTTAGCTCCTTTTGTTGGGGGTTTGTCCCTTTTGTTCTGTTCTCTTTCGTTTTAATATACTTCCCCTTTGCCAAAAAAAAAAAAATTGTTGAGGCGAATGCTCTGAAGTCTTAACTACCGCAACTACATGTCTCCACACAGTTCTTTTTGTTTTTCAAAACATGGAATTGCAATTCGTTGACACATTGTATCAATAATTATGATGCTTACATTTCATCATTCTATGCAACCTTTTGTATGTTCGTCCAAACTCTCAAGACATATGTATTTAGAAAGAAAATATGGAGTTCATTCATGCCTACTCAAACCAGAACTCGATGATAAGGGCTTGTTGAGGATCCCTGATTAAGAGACCAAAGAGAAGATAGACGCCTACTAAGGCTTCAACTTAGCATTTCCAGTTTTCCACTACCCAAATCAACTATGTACCTGGAAGATTGAAAAGGTTAACTTGATGCTCAAACAACTTATTCCATTTCGGATCATTTCAAGCATTGAGATTGCGAGTACTTGAATAGTCATAGAACCTCTGTGTGAATCTTTGGAAGCCCAAGACAAAATGCTGCTCCTAATGAAATGGCCAAGATTGAGTTCAAATTTAAACAAATGACAAAATGACACTGGTGATTGACTAGTACAAGATACCCAAGATCATACCACCATTTTATTTCATTTTTGGCCTCAGCTTCAGAATTTTGCAAAAACTTGGGAATTAAGTTCAGAAAGACCAGTTGTTATTGCAGGCTGCTGATAATAATCTTATTTGAATGTCTCAAGCTCAATAGCATTGATGATCTTTAAATAAAACTCCCAATCAGAGTGAGTAGTTGATATTGCTGGCTGTCCAAATGGATTTTCTTTAACATAAGAAGTAACATCATCAGCATCTGCAAGTCCCTCCAAGTAAAGCCTCAACTCCCCATTAGGACCTAATAACACAATTTGAACATAAACTTTTCAGAGTACATGAATTTTCCTCAAAATACATAACAACCTAATGACGCTTTGCTCACTAAAGCCTTATCATCAACTTGGTCAACCTTGTATTCATCAGGAAAGATGGCTGTGTGAGCCTAAAGAGAAACAATAAACAAAATTAAATACATAGACACATCATAAGAAATTTAACAACAATATAATGATTTATAGAGAATGAAGTAGTAATATTACCGGGTTTAGCAGAGCCTTGGTGTTCAGAGAAGAGTATTTCCCCATGGAAGATGGAAGTGAGGCTTTGAAACCCTTGTTTTCCCATATTTTCTTCAACTCTTTCAAAAAGATGGGCTTTCTTTGGTTCTCCAAGGTTTTTGAACCCTGAATCAGTACACTCCACTTGATCCTAAAGGTATCAAGAACAATGTAATTGTAAATCACATCAATGTAATTACAAATTAAGAGTGCATGACATGAGATATTGTGTATGTAGCCAAGCAAACAATAACTTCCTCCTCAACCCTTTCATTACACAATCCAAGGCATTGTCCAAGTACCATCTGTGATTGACAAAGTAAATCAAACAAAGAAGGGAAAATACAGGATGACAGTAATTTTAATTTGACTAATTTCATCACTTGCTCCCTTCCAGAAGACCATATTCCAACTTCAAACCTCTCCAGACAAAACTTCATAAATTCTTCACAGTATGGCCTCTTGTAAACTATGATGAAAGATTAAATATTATTGATCTTACTCAAGTACTGAACAAAACTACAAAATGATGATGGGAAAGAAAATTTGTCATAAAATCATTATGTACCATTATAGTTTCCATATGCTGCATCAGGACGGCGATGTTTTGGGATATGGAGTTTTTCAGTGCGGTATACTCTATGACAAAGCAAGCCCCCGAGACCAAGAACCAGAAGCTTCTTCTTCATTTCTGGGCCAAGGTTAAGTTTCTCTAGAGGGAGAGCCAAATCATCCACTGTGCTTTTGCTTTCTTCAGCGTCACTGTGATCATCTTCATCTGAACGTATCTTTGCTCTTATACTTTTCTGCCATCATCTTTCGTTATGTGAGATGAACATGCACCGGTAGCTATATATAGACGACTGAGTAATAGATAAGAGTTTCTGAGATCAATCGTTTTGGTCTTTTGAACTCCTTTTGATTCACCGCTAATCAAGGAACGGTTTAATTCCCAAGGTTCATTAACATATGGTAATATGAATGGAGCTATTAAACTCCTAAGGTTTCTTGATGCAGCATGGAAAATAGTTTCTTATTTTCAGATTTACCACAACTGTACATCTCCAAATGCTTCAACTTCTATGAGGAGCCTGCCATGTTTTGATCTTTGGAAATCTTCTGATGGTGTCATTACCTGAACTAGTCAGTCCGACCGATTCATTTAATCATGCGACATAAAATCAATGGCAACACAAATTACTCATCATCTTGTATGTGATCGAACTTATCTAGGTGACTCAGATTATCAGTGTTCATAAAACAAACCTGTCACTGATAGGAGATGGTCATATATATCACTTTGGTACTCCTCCCATTTTTTTCCGATTACGTACTCTATTGTCCAAACTGTAATACATCCGGTACCTATACAAAAGTCAAAATTCTGCCATGAAGAGGTCATTACATTACATCAGGCAGAGTACAAAGACATATAGGGGCCTAATTCAGCTGCATACCAAAATGAACAGATAAATCATACATCTTATAATATCAGGAGTCTTCAGTAAAGTATCTCTTATGATTTCATTGTTCAAAAGAAAAGGAAACAATCGATGTATACGTACTTTGAACTCCATAAAGTGCGAAATATATGAGACAAGTTGAACTCCACAAGCAAATACAACCACAAGGTAGGAATCTGGTTTACATCAATCCATTGAAGCCGAAGCCCAACACTATAGATATTTTCCAAGTTTTTGAAGCACAGCAGAGTAAAAATTCCAATTAGGATGTTCAGATGAAATCGCAGGCTGGCCAAAGGGATTTTCCTTTACATAAAGCTGAACATCATCTGCAACCGCAAGGCCAGCCAAATACTCCCCCAATTCTTTCTTTGGATCTGTTCATTCAGTGTCAATAAGAGCACCTATTAGACAAAGCAACTGCAGCATTTTTACATATTGCACCCATAGTGTTTCTTACCTAAAGCATTGTCACTACCATTGTCGGGAATGTAAGGATCCAGGAAAATCCCTGTGTAAGGCTGCAGTGGCATCATGAAATAGATAGATCAGAACAGAAATATACAAAAATAAGTGAGATACCCCAAACTTGGACCCTTAAGGACATTGACAACTCTTTAAAAATTATAAAAAAAACATAGTGTTTCGTAAAGAGGATCCAAACATACTACTTTAAAAGGTTCAACACTGAAGTGTTTTGTTTTTATAAATCATCTCAAACGTTATGTGTCTTTAGAGGGCCTAGAATTTGGATATATGTATAAACAGATCCTAATATAGTAAAAAAAAAAAGAAAAAAGAAGAAGAGAAAGGGTCTTTTCAGAAAAAAGAGTAAGGATAGAGTATTTGAAGACATTACAGGATTGAGAAGGGCCTTGTATGGCTGATCATCAATCAATAGAGTATCCGATGCAGAAAACTTCCCCTCAAAATGATCCCATACTTTCTTCACTTCTTTGAGATATAGAGGCTTCATTTTCGTTTCCAGGGACTTGTACCCAGAATCAGTACATCGATGCTGATCCTATTGAACAAATTAATATAAGTAAGTTTTTCCTAGTCAAATAGATCAAGGATTCATATCTTCACCAAGGATTAATCTGCTCCAACTTACCCACACAAATACGAGTCTGCTTCTCAGCTTTTCCATCACACAATCCAAGACACCATCAACATTTTTCCTGTTGATCAATCATTAAAGAAAATTTAGAAACATGTCAAAAGGTAAAAAAATTTATTTCGTGATAAAAAATCTCAATGAAATGCTAACTCCAGAGCAGAAGTCCATATTCCAACTTCAAATCTTTCGAGGCAGAATAGCATAAACTCCTCAGCAAAAGGTCTTTTATAAACTAAATCATCAAAAAATTGATCATTGTCAGACAAAACTCATTATATTTCTCAAAATAAATTGTGATCCACAATTTCACAAAATCATTAGACTGACCAAATAATAGTTTACATCACTACCTAGATGGTTTCCACATCTCCCATCAGAAGTACGATCCTTTGGAATACCACCCTTGTTAAAACAAAAAACTCTGTAGACCAGTAAGCCGTTGAGATCGAACACGAGAAGCTTCTTTTTTCTTGGTGCTAAATTCAGCCTACATATGCTTCGTGTTCTTCCATTATCATAGTCTTCATCACCATTGGCATTACTCGATATAAGCTTCTTCTTAGGGCCATCTCCTGCCATATTTGATAAAATAAAAAATAAAAAAATACCAACTCTTAAGGAACAGAAAGATAATAGATAGCTGGGTGCTGGTTTTTATACTTAGACCCTTTCAAATAAGTGCAGTCTTTTGTCACATCAAAATTCTAACAAAAAAAAAAAAAAAAAAAGGAAAAAAAACAAAGTATGAAGAAAATTAATTGACTGTTTCACAATAAAGAAATAAAGACTGACCCCTGAATCTACTGGTTTCCACAGCAAGCTTTCCAAATAACTCAAATGAAGACTTTTGCTGCAAGACGAGTCACAAATGGTTTGGAATAAAATTATGATACTTGGAAGGGTAGGGATAAACAAGAACCATAACAGCTTGCACATGGTTACTGAGAATAATTTGATGTACATTGTACATCCAAAAAGTAGAAGATGAGAGCTATGATGTCAAGAAAGGTGCAACACAAAGCTAACAAGGTATTTACTCACCTTTTTCTGAGATTCCAAGACTTCCTCAGCAGCCCTCATCATAGCTACTGAATCATTCTCATCAATCCTGCTCAAGCAACAGTTTATCAAAGCCACATCCAGGCCTAATACAAGAGTGCACGAAGAGGTAAAAAATAATATATTCCAAAGCACAGTAACATATATTTATGAAACAAGATTAGCAAACTATCATGCATTCAGTTCTTTAGGGGAGTGCACTGCTGCACTTGGATCCTTAGATATAAGCACGACATTGTAAGCCGCAAAGTCATTTTCTTGAGTTCCCAGTTGCAACATTTGTGGGAAATAACAATTCCTTGATGCCCAAACACTTACTCATGTATTAAGTTTCTTATACAATTTCAGTTTATACTTTATCATACTTATTTTTCCTCTGCCTACTATAAGTTGGACAAAAGACACAACAGTAGTCAAAACATTATCTGAATTTCGGAGGGAAAACAAAAGTAGAATTGAGCTTAGAACGTGGTATAAACCTATCATTAGAAAGAACACCGAACACCAAATACCATAATATATTCAGATTTTTGAGAAATTAACATAATCTAGTAAATACTTCTTCCACTGAACATCATCTATTAGTGTACTCAAATCCTAAACTTGGCACATTTTAGTACTTTGAGAACAATAAGATGTACTTTGTTAACTTGGCAAGAGCATGCAACTACCAATAAACTTTACCTCTTCCTTTTACTGGAACTAATGAATATAATTAGTAAATATATCAAAGTGCAACCCAAGAAAAATATATGACGACCAATAGTTTAATCAACTTGTTCAAAATTGCCTAAACAAAATATATGCCAACTCACCTAGCTTTAGCCTCCATGAACTTGGGCACCTGGAATATTGTTACTTACAGTTAGAACACTTCAAAATAAGAATTAATGCAATGAGATGTAAACCACTACAAGCATCACAGACTAACATGACCCAACATGAATGCAAAATATATAATCTCTTTATTTCATGTTTTCATTTATCCAAGAAAGTCTTCAACATGTCTAAAAGAAAAAGGTCCTCAGCTTAATTCACTCCATATGGTAGGATGTTATTGGAGTCTGCTATAAAGAAGGAAGCGAAAGAAATGAACAAGAAACCCAAAATATATATATATATATATATATATATATTAAAAAATATTATATGAAAAAATATACCAAAGAATCTTTTCCAATCTGCATTTATATGAAAAACCATTTGCATGGAGTTGTCATTCAAAGAAGCATTAAGGTTCAAACCAAAGTTGTTGCAATATAAGGGGGAGTGGATATCACCAGACACCTTATTGTGAGCTCTGGTATCTGCAGCTTGTTCAGAAAAATGAGTTCGGTGTTTGTTTTTGTGGTATCCATTCAACGGAGAAGTAGATTGCCCCTTTCTTGATCTTAAAGACCGATGAACAGAACTGTCTTTTGCTGTCCTTCTCTCCATTTTTTCAGTCTGAATTTCCCTATCTGAATGCTTTTCCCTGTGCATACTGCTATCACTCTCTCTCCTATGAAATCTTTGACGGCCACCAATTATTTTCTCCTCATCTCTTGTATCACCAGCATGTTGAGGTGAGTGATATCTATGTCTACTACTGCAGTGTCGATCTGATGGAGAAGTAACATGCCTTGATCTTGAAGACCTATGACCAGTATTCTCTTCTGCTGTCAATCTCTCCGATCTTTCAGTATCATTTTTCCTATCTATACTTCTATGATTTTCTCTGCTATAAATTGTTTCACTGCCCTCAATTAATTTCTCATTGTCTCTTGTATCACCAGTATGTTGAGGTAAAAGAGATCTATATCTACTCCTGCTGTTTCGATCTGATGGAGAACCATGCGTTGATCTTGAAGACCTATGACTAGTACTGTCTTTTGCTGTGATTCTCTCCATTCTTTCATTGTCATTCTCCATATGCAAGCTTCTACGATTCTCTCTGCTATGATTTCTTTCACGGTCCTCCATCACTTTCTCCCCATGTCTTGTATCACAAGTATGTTGAGGAGAGTAAGATCTAAGTCTACTCCTGCGGTGTTGATCTGATGGAGAAATATCATGCCTCGAGCTTGAAGACAGATAACCCGTACGGTCTTTTGCTGTCATTCTTTCCATTCTATCAGTCTCATTTTCCCTATACATTCTTCTATCATTCCCTCTAGTATGATTTCTGTCACGGCTCTCAGTTACTTTCTCCCTATCTCTTGTATCACAAGCATGTTGAGGCGAGTGTCTATGTCTACTCCTGCACTCTCTATCTGATGGAGAACTACCATGCCTTGATCTTGAAGATTTACCATGAGTATCATTCCTTCCAGAAAAATTCTCCGTTCTTCTAACATATCCATTAGAACCACCTTCCTGTAAATTCCAACTGATCTCCCGACCATTGATCCTTTCCTGTTCTGTCTCAAGCACTTCTCCAGCTTCAGCTCTTCTTAACCGTTTTGTCCGGGGAAAAGGAGAGAAAGGAGAGGGTGACCTTGCATGCTTGGGAAACTTGAGGCGAATTGAATATTTCTCACTTGATGGAGAACTGCCTCTGTGGGAATCTCTGTGACGGGTAGGTGATCTTTCTCTTCGATATTGACTCTTCCTAGACGGACTCCTACTATGAGGAGACTCATGGCCCTGTACGGGAGGTTTGGAATGATGTGTTAGATTTCGCCCCATCATGGAATCTGCAAATGCACGAGTGGACTTCTCCTGAATAACATAAGTTGAGAGACAAACTAGATGTTAGAACTTCAAGACTACCTGATAAATACTTGTCTAACATATAAC
>NC_020496.1:13029870-13038458 GCF_000184155.1 Fragaria vesca subsp. vesca
AATGAGCTTTCTTAGCTATTCAAGTGATATTGTGTGTGTGTGTATATATATATATACACACACATGGCCCTTTCAATAAGAGATCCCTTTTTTGTTTATTTCTAGGGATAGGGTATTTGACAAACTTCCCGATCACTAAATCACATTTCCACCGTTCAGTTTGTAGGTGTATATGAGTAGATTACTTCTGCAAATTTTCAGAAAATTTGGTGATCCTTAAGTCATCCAAATGTTTGATTTATTTCTAATGATCTTGAACGGTGTAGGTTTGACATAAGTGTTAAGTTTTTTGTTTTAATCTCAGCCATCAAAACCCATTAAAAAACAGATCTAATGGTTTGGGTCTATCCCTAAAAATAACAAAAAATAGGGACCCCTCAATGGAAGGGCCCTGATATATATATATATATATCAGAGAAGATAACAAATAAAACACAGTGCTAAAGCTTAAGGTGTTGTGTTGATCTACTATGTAATTTATCCCCAAAACCAGATATTTGTTATTGAGAATGCTAATATGCTACATAAACAAAATCCAACAACAAAGAATAAACATGCCGGAAACAAATAAAACAGGAGACTAAAAATCATCTACAACAATTACCAAGCCATAAAAGTAAACCAGCACACTGAAGCATGAACTAAATCGATTTCGAGACTCTACATTCACCATTCTAGACTAAAAGCCAAAAATGCAATATAGCACTACAAATCAGTGAAGACCTTCAAATTTTGAGAGTTGCGACTGAGCAGACATTCAAACCGAAAGCAGAGGATGAGAAGTTAAAATGGATAATTCTTACAGATTCCCAGTAGTAAAATGAAGCTTCAATTCATGCCATATATGTAGGAAAAATGGGACTATGCTTTATAATGCACGGTCAACAACTCAACATAACATTGAAGCATATATTATCACGAAAAGCACAGAATCAGAATAGGCTTAAATAGCACATACTGTTTCTAGTTCAAATAAAAATAACCAAGAAACATACATATACATAATACAGATATAATGGCAGAATTGGATGGTGTCCTCATGAAAATACACAGAACCCAGAAACAGAATGCAAAGAAAACGCTACTAAAACTACATGGTCGTTTCAGATTCCGTGAAATCAAATCCAAAGATCGAATCCAAGAAAAAGGAGACAAAACAAAAGCGCAAAGTGGAAATCGAACCTGGAGAATGGCAACAAGGTCGCACGTTTCGGCTTCAAGTTTTAAGTGAAAGCCCAACTCCGCCACGTCAAATTTTCCTCTCTTGGAATCCCAGGAATTCAAAGTCCCAGTTGTTGGTATTTTGGTAAAATCCCGAGGGAAGGTTTTGGGTTGACCGGGTCTATGACTGGGCTGATGTTCCTACCCGGCCCGACTGTATTATACGATAACCATTTTATCATTTGCCTTTTTTTTATTTATAGTTTTCATTAAGAACTTGAAATTAAATAATTCATAAATTGGAGATTACTTAAATAAGAGAGAAAATATAACCGTATTTATTTTGGTTAGTCTGATTTCATTGTCATATAGCATTCGTATAGGAATGCAAGCTAATTGTTGAGTAATCAAAGTATAAATAATGTTACACCAGCTTATTATGATTTTAATACACTAAGCCTCTATTCACACATATTTAACGAGAATAATATGTTTTTGTAACACATTCAAAATGTGTTGTGCCTGAGATCTATAGAATTTTACATGACATTAGGGGATTCATCATCTATTGTAGATTAGAAGATATCAAACATCATGTGATTCATGTCTGATTTGAATCTCACCACTTTTTCTATGTGATTTCATCTATCAATGGTTACATATATTTCTAATTGTAACCTTAAAAATTAAAATGTATCTCAAGAATTTTAAACCATATTTTATCGTTTAAAATTTTATCAAATAATGGCTGCACAACACATTAATCTCCAAAAAAGTACACAAAATTGCAACACTTTCAACCTACTCATGTAGATTTTCTGATGTACTAATTTCTTCCAATACCTTATATCACTTATGTATGTATAAATGATTAAGATATCAGAATGTATAATCCTCAAGTCCTCAACAATCATAAACTTCTCGTTCTTGCTTATAAAGGCCCTCATATAATACATGACGAAAGCACTACAAAAGCATGCATTTCTTAGTTTTGACTTTTGAGTTAGATGATTCGTCTGTAACACAAGAATATGATGATCTGATCTAGTAAAACAGAATCATTATCTTGACAGTCGATTAATTTTCCTCAGTTATGCAGCAGTTAGATTTAGACTTGAAGGTGATAATAAGAAAAATGAAATCATTTCCCTTGATTCTAAAATCCAATTACCTCCATCATTTGATGTACATACAGTCGGCATCAACAAAACTCTAACAAGACGCATTTGTAATTAACTTGAGAAGAATGTAATGCTACATAATACAAGTTATGTGTAATGCTATCGCCCAATATCCCGAAGGCAATTACAGAAGTCAGTCGTATTTATTTTCTTTTTTCCAGGGTAAACAGGCTTGGCACATTGCCCTGCGGTCTCAATTATCGTATAGAGCTTCTGGATAGGCATATCATTCAGGGCATCAGCAGCTGCATTTATGTCCTCATCAGTAAAAACTTTCAACTGCTCTAGCACCTTCTTTGCATCCTCACTAGTTAGTGTAGGAACATTGTAAGCGTGAGAAAATGTCTTGCAAAAGCGAATTGAGTCCAAGAATTCGAATTCACTAGTTGTTCCTATCACCAGAAGCTTGTTTCCCTTTGGAGGAAGGCGCTTCAGAAGACCCCATAGTGTTTGATACATCATGGTTGAGAACCTTGGACCAATAGGAATAAACTCCATCAACCTCTCAATGTCGTCCAAGATAATGATGCTCAATTGTGACTTGTAAGCTTCCTCAAAGACGTTTTCGAGGTGAACACATTTTGACCTTTCGTCATGAAGACCAATCATGGACTCCGCCGAAATAATCCTGACAAATGGAAATCGGCTGTGGATGCCAATGGTAGCTGCTAAGGCAGATTTGCCAGTGCCACTAGGGCCTTCTAGAAGGCATTTAAGAAGAGGGCTTCCTTCACTCGATCTAACTTGCTCCACGAGTAGCATAGCTCTGTCATAAGCATACCTATGTCGATCACCACAATTCAAAATGCCATTTAACCTGCATCGTTCAAGCTCCTCTGCTGAGGCTCCATAAGTAGGTCTAATTTCTTGAAGAGCGCGTCTAAAATCATCCATGGTAACTTTAATATTCTCCTCATCCACTGGCTTCTTAAGATCATCCAGACTCAGTTGTCTGTTAAAAGCAAATGACACAGCACTTCTAACAACACCTTCAAGTTCTGCACCACTGTAGTTTTCTGCACGAGTAGCAAGGTCTAGAAGATTCACATCTGGAGCAAGAAAAGAGCTCTCCTTTATCTTGTTTGTATGAATTTGAAGAATCTGTAGGCGGCCTTTTTTATCAGGAAGGCCTATCTGAATTTGAACTTCCAGGCGTCCTGGTCTCAAAAGAGCTTCATCCAGCAACTCCTTTCTGTTAGTCAATCCAATAATTAGAATGTTATTCAGAGGCTCCACTCCATCCATCTTGGTAAGTAATGTGTTCACGATATTATCATGAATGCGTGAACTATCACGGCTGGAGCCTGATCTTTTCTTACAAATAGCATCAATTTCGTCAAATATTATGACATGCAAATCACTTTCATCCCCATGAACTATTTGATCCTGTTCAGCATCAGCAAATAGCTCCCTAACATTCTTCTCACTTTCACCAACGTAACAATCCAACACTTCAGGGCCATTGACAATCTTTGGATCTTTCCCATTCAAAATTTTCCCTATTTGACGAGCCACCAGAGTTTTTCCAGTACCAGGTGGTCCATAAAGCAGCATTCCCTTCACATGTTTAATCCCCAATTTATTTACCACATGATGAGGGATTACGCGGGACGCAAAAGCTCTTCGAAATATACTTTCAAACTCGGCATTTAATCCACCGATGCCGAGCTTTTGAAGATTAAGTTCCTTCTGCGTGAAGATTTTACGCTGATTTATTACCTTTAGTGCATTTGAACCCCTTGGTGTCTCAAAGATGAAGCATGTCCCAGATGAAATCATCCCTCTTTCAAGATCAGCATCAGCCTTTTCTTGTCCCTCTACTGCAGCCTGATGGACTGTGAAAACGTATTCACGACCTCCATCAGACTTGAATGCTACTTTTTGTCCAACCGTCATAATCTGCACATATCAAGTGTTATTCCACAATCGAGACATAACAAATAAATACTTCAGCAAGAGTTAACAAAGGATGGCATCATTCAAAGAACAGATTCAATTTTCACATGTGTTGCATCTCAGACTATGAGCACATTTGCCTAAAACTAATAATTTGTCTGAAACTGCAAAAGATTCGAACTTATACTAGATAAAGTTCTAACATAGGAGATACTTCAAGATATGTTCAGTTTCTTAATAATATCTTTGACAACTTTTAGGCTAAAAGAATGAAAATTGTGCACTTTGGACTAAAAGATTGACCAAGATCACAATTCCCAGGACTATTGTTAGACATCTATAGCAACATTGATACCATATCAAATTATCAATCCCAATCCCAATCCCAAGAACTAAACTTTTACCAGTTTTAACTTGTGTCTACTAAACAAGGTAAAATCTTCAAACAAATATAAAACTAACTGGAAGTGTAAAATAAAATAAAAATAAAAAAACAAGCTACATACCTGGTACATGTACTTGTTTCTAAGCAACTCATCGAGAAAAACAGCATCAACCTGTCGAGTTTTGGTTCTCTTCCCCAACAGCTCTATCTCTATCTTAAGCAGTGCCAACTTAAAATGCTCTTCGGGCGGAACAAATTTGGTGACAGAAACCTTGTCACCAACAGAAACCCCAGCTTGGTTTTGTTGGGTCGCATTCAGAGCAATGTGGCCGCTCTCTATGCCCTCTTGTGGGCTGACAGATAGGACGTAGTTGTCGCCGACGGTGGCATACCAGCGGTCAGATTGAGGGTTGGCGAAGGTGGGAAGATCGGACGGCGAGCAGTAGGCGTGGTTGGTGAAGACGGAGTCGCCGGCGGGGGTGGTTACGATCATATGCATGGTGGCTGGGACAAGGGAGGAGAAAGAAAAGAGGAGAGTCTAGGATTAAGGGTAGGTTTAGTGTGTTGGATATTTATACAAGTTTTCATCCGTATTGGGCTAGGATTCCTTGGAATAAAGGAATCCAGGCTGGGCCGGGATTCCTCTATGGGCTCAGTTCGAGCTTTGCTATTCTTCGTCAAAAAGTTAGGTCACGTAAAACGGATTAATATAGCGGAAATTCAGATTAGTCTGTTATCTATTTCGTTTTCAATATATATCTTTGATTTTGATTAATTTTGAGATCAATTTTGTTCTTGGTTTTACGGATATGAGTAGTAGAGATTGTTATATGCATATATATATACTGGGTTTTGAGTTCAGAAGAGCGTTCTCTCACCGATTAAAGGTTAGTGTTTGATGATGAGTTCTGTGTGCTTGAATTAAAGTTTAAGTTCTGGGAATCTGCTTGAATTGCTTTGAATTTAAGATATATAAATATTTTTTGGAGCTAAGATCGATCGTATGGTTCCTTTATATGGAATTCGAGTGTTTGATTGATTCATTCGCAATGTGATGGTTTAGGGTTTAAGATTCCAAGTTACTTCTTTGTATGAATTGGGATTGCTAGTACATAGAGGTATTGCAGCCTTTATTTTCGTAGCTACTGTTGGGATCGTTCATGAAAGTAGACACTTCATACCAAATCTCTTGGTTATATATTTTCCTTTATTTTTGTTTTGTTATTCTTGGTATCTCCGGGTGATTTCCTAAATCCTAATAACGTGTGGTTTTGGGGTCTCCTTGATTTGTTTAGGTGTGTGTAAAGATTTATGGTTGTTATTTGGATGATTTGCACTTGCTTTTAGTCTTACCTGTGTTTGATATTTTGCATGTAATTCTTACGTATTGTCATTTCTCAGGTAAAAGTATGACTGTTATTCTTTTCTTAATGTTTCTTTTGCTTTCATTCCGATTTTCTCTCGGTTGCGCCTCCTGAACATCATTGAAAAGTGCGTTGTTGCTTTTTATTTTTGTTGTTGTCATCTAGGTCAATTGTGCGCATTGGTTCCTCACATATCCACTTCAGGTTTGTAGTGTTTCATTATCTTTGGAATGTTGTTTCACACCGTGTCTTCTCTAAATGTCATTAAAGACATCCTCATCGCTTTGATTGTTTCGGCCAATAGTACTACATCTTTTTTCATGCTTTGTAACTGAGACCAAACATCTTTCATGTGTTAATCATGTGCATCTGTCCCAGGCATTTTCGCGTGTTCGCTGTTGAATTATTCCTACTATATGTTCCTTCTCCCCTTGACCTCTTCTTATGTTGCATGACAAGAGGTGCTTAATATCTTTTGACAATGAAGTTCGAGCTTCGAAGGGTATTGGATGGAAGCTAGCGGTCTAGTTATATCATCAACCTATTATAAGAAATCGATGATGGATCATCTATTGACTAGATAAGGTATGATATATATGTTAACATTTCTCATACATAAACTACTCTTACCACTTTAAAGACTCAATTGACCATTTTAAAAACTCATTTTACCGTTTGATTACTAATATGATAACCATACAATCTTTAATTACTTTAACTTATTTTACCACATTGAGAACTATATATATTACTACTCTGATGACTTATTCTACTTTAAGGCAATTGTGTGCATGTCATACCACTACTAGAATAAAGGACTTAGGCGACGAAATCAAAGAAAGGAAAATATTTTCGTCGCCTAGGTAAGCAGTTAGGCGACGAAACCTTCGTTTGTGGACTAAAATCACTTAGGTGACGAACTGAATAATGGTTCATCGCCTTAGATTACCAAGGAAACAAAAGGACTCATACTATTTTCATCGTCTTAAGGCGGCGAATGTTTCGCCGTCTAAACTATCAACCACTGAGGCGATGAACAAATTGTTTCGTCACAAGTTTATCTTATGTGACGAAAGTGGTTACTTATGCGACGAAAACTTTTCTTCACCTAAGTAAACTCACTTTATAATCTCATCTTTGTGAACCAATTATATATAGGAAGCAATATTTTCAAAAATCTTGTGAAATAGGATGTGATCGGTATGATAAAATACGACTATGGTTGAAAAATTGCATATTTCCGGTAACGTTTGGTCCCCGATAAAGACGGTCAACCTCATTTACGCTTATACTTCCCTATGGGGAGCCTTATCGTCAGGAGGTAAACGTCTCTAAATTTTTACATAAATAGTTAGATCTCATTAATGTGAGAGTTTTGTGTGTAGAAGAATCAACCAAACTAGGCCATATAGGGTATGTAAGAGCGTTTTTGTGTAATAAGTGGCGTTGGTGTAGGTTTGACCGTGTGGATCGAGACCAAAACCTTATTGAAAACATGTGAATTTTTTTCATAGCCATATTGAAGTATACTGATCATATCGTACGGTTAAATTTTCATTTTATCAAATTTAGTCATCGAAACCACAACGTGCCTACTAATGTAGTATTACTTGTTTAGTAGGTTATATGAAAGTGTACATCTTTGTGAACCAACTATATATAAGAAGCAATATTTTCAAAAATCATGTGAAAAATAAGATATGATCGGTATGATGAAATACGGCTATGGTTGAAAAATCACATATTTCTGGTAACGTTTGGTCCCGATGGAAACGGTCAACCTCATTTACGCTTATGCTTCCCTATAAAGAGCCTTATCGTCGGAAGATGAACATCCCTAAATGTTTACATAGGTGGTTTGATCTCATCAATGTGAGAGTTTTGTGTGTGGAAGAATCAACCAAACTAGGGCATATAGGGGTATATAAAAGCGTTTTTGTGTAATAAGTGATGTTGGTTTATGTTTGACCGTGGGGTTCGAGACTCAAACCTTATCGAAAACACACTACAAAAATTAATTCAGTTAGCCACGACGCAATGCCGTCGCCAAAAACCATTCTGCCGTCGCAAAAGACCAACGGCGACGGCAGGACGACGGCATTTTTGCCGTCGCCGTTGAGGGCGTGACCGTTGCTTTTGGCTACGGCGACGGCATGCAGCGACTGCAAAGGCCGTCGCAATTCACCCATTGGCCACGGCAATTTTGCCGTCGCGAAGTTCTATTTATGAATTAAAAAAAAATCTGGCAAGCATATTAGCATACCAGATTATTATTATTATTTTTTTAAAGACAAAAGCTGTGCAAAAAGAAATTAAAAGAACATTCAATTAAAGGTTCTCAAATGATCTTGCATAACATGAACTATCAAGCACATCAAGTAGTGAATTTCCAAATGTTTCTACAGTAATTCCTTTACATAAGCACATAATATGTAGACAAAACCAACCAAGTGTAACCAACTGAGCCAAAGTTTCTTAACAATCAAATGAACTGGAGTTGCTTATATCACCACCCTCCGCCAAAATTCAATGAACATTTCAACCGCTCAATATCAACATTGTGAGAGAGAGAGAGAGAGAGAGAGAGAGAGAGAGAGAGAG
>NC_020496.1:13038478-13082014 GCF_000184155.1 Fragaria vesca subsp. vesca
GAGAGAGAGAGAGAGCACCAGGCCTCATCTATGTCTGTGTAAGCAGCCATCAGACAGCTCAAAAAGACGAACTAAACATTCCTGCGTAAATAGATAGAGTTCATGTCAGATATATACGAGTACCCCCTTTGATCTATATGGCATAGCAAAAAGTGTGTGCAGACATTAGTTATCTCAGTATGACAAAAAAGGTATCAAGAAAATAACTTCAACCTTCTATAAAGTTTAGAGTGAGATAAAGTTCAGAGTGAGATAAAGTTCAGAGAACAACAAATACATGGGAAAACCATAGGCATGAATTTAACAGATATCAAATTAAAGCTTAAGCACCTCCTACATAACTGGGTTTTTTTTTCTTTTTGAATAGACAATACTGAGTTTATTTGTAACACAATGAACAAATGACTAGATGTTTGGGCAAGAGAGTACAAGATGCCAACTCCGTGAATCGAACATATGATAACATTGCAGAGATCTTAATTTTTTTTAGCTAATAGTCAGAAATAGTTATCACATACAGCAGCTCTACCATTTTGATCTAACAATGCAAATTAACAGAGACACTATTAAAAGGCCATATGGATTGACAAACCTTGTTGGCCACAGCAGTCTCCTTTTCAGTTAGCCTATGAATAAGGTCCAAAAGCTACTCCCTAGTTTTCGACTTCTGTAACTCCTCATAAGTCTTCTTACTTAACAATGCCTCAAGATCATTCATCTCATCCTCTTCGCTCTTCATTATACCTATTAGATAAACAGCCCCCTTCCATTGAGGGATCCCTATTTTTAGCCACTTTCTAGGGATAGGGCATTACACCACTTCCCAATTGAATTTTTACATCTCTACCGTTCATATCTTAGGTCTATATGAGTAGATCACCTCTACAAAATTTCATATGATTTGGTGATCGTTAAGACTTTCAAAAGTTTGATTTAGTTTTAATGATTTTGAACGGTCCAGCTTATGTCAAACTAAAACCGTTAAAGGTCATTAAAACTAAATTGAACTTTTGAAAGCCTTAACGATCACCAAATCATATGAAATTTTGTAGAGGTGATCTACTCATATAGACCTAAGATATGAACGGTGAAGATGTAAAATTATAATCGGGAAGTTGGTGTAATACCCTATCCCTATAAATAGCTTAAAATAAGGATCCCTCGTTGGAAGGGCCCTGATTAGATAAAAGTAAATGAGGACTCAAAATCAAAGGCTGATAGCACATATATATCAATACCTAAATATTGGCATTGCATATACATATGAGCACTTGTGAATCGGTTCCTTATATTAGAATGATATGAATACTAAAACAGCAATAATACTTCTCTAAATTTCATAGATAACATAGTCAAATTGGGATGATAGAGAAACATACCACTTCTTTCATTTTACGATCTCCACCACGACCCAGATACAGGCAAATCGCAAGTTGGTACTGAGCTCGGACATGGCTTTGAAAAGAAGCAACATATAACCATTTCACAGCTTCCTTTGAATTTAGAGGTTCAACTACACATAGCCACATACAATATTATAATTGATCAGTCCAAAGTATCAAATCAAAGTCAAATCAAATATCCCATGAACTACTAATTTAAAGTAGTAGTAGTTCCAGTAACAGAACATAAGCAGTAGAACATATAAATAGGTAATACTGATTTAAGAACATCCCTATTTATATGTACTCAAGTAACAGAACATCAAAATGGAAGAAGAGAAGTACCACTAGCACCCAGTTTAGAGGTAGCTTATAATAAGCAGCAAGAGGTCCCGTCTGTAGTTGAATTAAGAGAGGTATAACCGTATTAGTTCCGTTAAGCACTGAATTATTAGTTACTTTAGAAAAAAACACTGAATATGAATTGAAATCTTTAAAGGAAAACTCTCTAACATAAGCAGTAGTTTAATCACAATGACTTATAAGTGTACTAGAGATCGAATGAATACAGAATAACATATCATTTGTTTACTCATATGCAATTGCAGTAGAAAGTGCAGTAGTATGATTCCATCTGATGTCAAGTGAAACTATGTCAATCACTTACCACAAAAACCACTCAAGTTCATATACGTTTGAGGCTTTGCTAGAAGAACAGGGACTTCATCTACAAAACCTAAGGTACAACCAAACTTCCATGAACTCCAGAAACAAGATTCACAAAACCAAATAAACATATTCCAAGATTACACATGCCTTGCCCGAATATAGCTTTGCAATGTGAATGAGAAGGCAATTGAATCCCCAAATAACTTACAAAAAAAAGTTCAAGTCAGATAATTAAATATTGAATCTCCACTTAAAAGCAAATCAACAAGAACACAAAATCAAATCCATAATAATTAAGGCTCCAGGCCGTGTATGAAAGGAAGGTTATGGATTATATACCTTTGTCAATACTAGTCCAAGTTTGAGCACCACATGCTTATCTCAGAGTATCAACGATTGCAGAAGTGTGATCTGCTTCCTTTGTCAATACTACTGTCTCCATTTTCAAGACGCATAACACAATAACTAGGACGATTCTCACTTCCCATCACTTCACCGATTCTGAAATTAAACACACCCAGACCTCAACTCCTAAATAAATACACCAAAGTGAACTGGAAATAGCCCAAAACAAAACCAAAATCAACACCACAAATGGTGGTGCCGACAGTGGCAGAAAACAAGAAAAAACATAAGTTCCCAGATTGAATCGAATCAAAGAGCAACTTACACAGGCTTTTATAGTTCACAAGGAGTGCCGGAGAACTCACCGGCGTCGAAGAATAGTCCGACGAACTGTCGTTATTCGATTTGAACTGGAGAGGACCCCGAACACGTGAACCAAAGCGGGCGTGAATAGTGTAGCGGGAGCTCGAGATGTCGCTGGACGGTGACGGAAACTCGGCGGCAGCGTGCTAGGGTTTCAACTCTAGTCTCACTCGCTCTCGTTCGGCTGAAGATTGGAAAAGGGAACTGAAGATTGGAATAGGGTTTTTATTTTTTATACTTGAGAGCAATGGTCCAGATGAGGGGAGAATGAGATCTAATGGTTACGATTAAGCTCGAAGTTTACACTTTCTCCACGGCACCCATGCCGTCGCAAAGTTTATAATTTTTTGCCACAACGGGAAGTTGCCGTCGCAAATTGGTTTTAATTTAGCGACGGTTGCTTTGCCGTCGCAACGCTGTGGCAAAACTTAGACCAATGGTGACGGCAAATCTGTGCCGTGGCAATTTGGAGTGGCTAACTGAATTTTTTTTGTAGTGACATGTGAATTTTTTTCCATAGCCGTATTTAAGTATACTGATCATATCATATGGTTGAATTTTCATTTTGCAAATTTAGCCATCGGAACCACAACGTGCCTACTAATGTGGTATAACTTGTTTAATAGATTATATGCAAGTGTATATATTTGTGAACCAACTATATATAAGATGCAATATTTTCAAAAATCTTGTGAAATAGAATATGATCGGTATGATAAAATACGACTATGGTTGAAAAATCGCATATTTCCGGTAACGTTTGGTCCCCGATAGAAGCGGTCAACCTCATTTACGCTTATGTTTTCTTATGGGGAGCCTTATCGTCGGGAGGTGAACGTCCCTAAATTTTTACATAGGTGGTTTGATTTCATCAATGTTGGAGTTTTGTGTGTGGAAGAATCAACCAAATTAGGCCATATAGGGACATGTAATAGCTTTTTTGTGTGTTGTAGTCTTGTAGAGTAGCTCTAACGAAGAAACTGATAATTTAGTCGCCTAAGTAACTAAATTTGGGTGGGTGGATAAAAAATTTGGTCTTACTTCAGCGGCGAGATACTTCACCTTCGTCACCTAAGTCTCTAAATTGGGCGGTAGCGTTTTGCGCTCAAAATTTGGCCCAAAATTTGGACCCATTTTTCAAAACTAGTTTGGGGTACTAGGGGACGAAATTTTCGTGTGATGGTCGCCTAGTGTAGATTACTAAACCAAAAACTCACCCAAAATCCCTAAGTGTCGACAAACGCCTCCCAATTTTCTTCCTCTACTATCGAACCGATCCTGCAAACCCTCCGAATCCCTAATCAATCTCCACCCTCATCTCTCCTCCCATCTGCGCCTCTCTCTCGTCTCTCCTCCCATCTACACATCTCTCTCATCTCTCTTCCAATCTGTGCCTCTCTCTCATCTCTCCTCCGTATTCAATCTCCACCCTCAGACTCTCCTGAGTCTCCTCTCATCTGCGCCTCTCTCTCATCCCACCACAAACCTAAATCGATCCATAAGAAGGCGAGGGTTTATGGTTTCTTTCAGTTGCTTTTAGGGTTTTTAGGGTTTCAAACTCAAAATTCCCAAGAAGTAGCTTTGGGTTTGTAAATACTTTGGTGGATTTTGGGTTTCTGAAATTGGATTTTGGATTTTGTAGGTTGAGGCTGAGGAACAGCCTGAGATTTTCGTGGCTTTTTTGGTTTCTGTTGTTCCTTTCTTTGCAACGAGATCAAGGTAAAAACATATATCCTAGGATTTTAGTTATAGAAACATATTTTCTTGTTTCATTGTTTATGGCTTATTCAGTTTCACCGGAAATTAGTGTTCAACGGAATCAGTGTTCATTAGCTTTCCTAGGATTTTAGTTATAGAAACATATTTTCTTGTTTCATTGTTTATGGCTTATTCAGGTTCATGTTTATGAGGATTATATAGTTAAGCAATTTGAAGTTCAGAGTAATTGAATGAGCTGTTGTTCAACGGAATCAGTGTTCACCAGCTTTCCTAGGATTTTAGTTATAGAAACATATTTTCTTGTTTTATTGTTTATGGCATATTCAGGTTCATGTTTATGAGGATTATATAGTTAAGCAATTTGAAGTTCAGAGTAATTGAATGAGTTGTTGTTTCGTAGTACTGTTGTATCAGTTTCTAATTGATTGTCTTTAAAAGTTTTGATCCTTCTAATTGGTGGTGTTTACTCTTCTTTTGCTAAAACAGTTTTTTATATAAACATTTATTTTTACACTTTCATATTTGATGTATAGTATTTGATTTTCTTGGTGAACAGAAAAAAAATATATGAGTGACCAGGTTTTTGATGTTGTTGGTGTCAATGTTAATAATAAAGTCATGGTGTGTTCTAAGCTGTGGATGGGATGTGAAACTGAAAATTATGATGTAGGTGTCTCAGTATAAGGTTGTAAGATAGCATCAACATGATATTTGTGACTTTATTATCAACCAAGTTCTAATACAATGCAGGTCTTTGTTTAAATTTTTGATACCATGTAAAATTGATCTCATTTGGTTAGGAACCATATGTTGCCACTCTTGAAGAGGAAGTCAAGGCAGGAGACCTTTAAACGTTGCTATGAGCAGGCTGTTCAGCAACTTGGACCAAGGCCGTCCAATCCACCAACTGTGGCTGCTCCTCCCTTGGAATCGTTATCTACTCTGGCTCCCCCAATAATCAGGACTGTCGATCCTCCCCCCAATGCACTGACACCCCCCGAGTGTGAAGGTCATTTGATCAGCGCAAGACAGACTTTTCCAAATGAGAGTTCTAAAAATGGTAAAAGTTTCATGATTTTTTTTTATATATTTTTATAAGACCATTATTTTATAATTGTTTTTGGCATTTTGATGAGAATATAATGTGTTGTTTTGTCGATGCTTGGCTGATCCACCCTTGAAAAGGGCTAAAGGGTTGATAAAAGGCTTAAAAGCCATAGGGATTGTCCGCCGAACGGGAAAGAATATTGAAGTCAAGTATAACGATTCCGTCCATAGACCCGAGACTAAAGAGCTGAATAGTTTGCTTACTAAGGATGTTGGTAGCGTGATCCGTAACTTTGTGGCAATGAACCAACCAACTTGGTGGGAGTTGAAGGAAGAGGAGAGGTTGAAGCTATGTACTGGACTATTGGTAAGTTTAGATGGAGTTTGTGTAAGGTTTCTTTTGCAGCATGTTTTACTCTGAGTTCAGAAAAAAAAAATAGCTTGGTCATAATTTTTCAGCTTTTCTTTGGCAGACTAATGATACTGCAATCTGGAATTTTTTTTTTAAATCATCAACTTACTTTTGCATTTGTATTTACTCCAGAATCTGGTTGTGTAGGCATGTGCTTCTATACTAATCGGTTATTTTGATTATTTCATATTTTCATCAGACAAGTTACTTCTTTCATTACTCTTTTAATTTTTGGTAGATTTGCTATGAAATCGAATACAACCAAAAGATGTATGACTGGTTAATGAATGTGGCGAACAAGACATACACTTCTTGGAAGGCTAAGCTCCACAAGTTTTTTAAGCATTACAAAGGGGAAAAGGCTCCGAAAGAGTTTGTGCTAGGAGGAAGGGTGGATGAGTGGAATTGGCTTAATTAAGCAACACTTCTTGTCGCCTCAGTTTCCAATACGATATGTAATTTAGTTGGAAGTTTAGTTTAAATTTAAACCACTATGGTCAGTGTAGTATTTGATTTCACTTTTGTTTTGGAAAATGATGAATTGAATCAAATCATATACCTATATATGAGCTTATGTGATGCAATGTGAAGCAGTAAATTTTCTATATGTTTTTTTAACAGAAACTCTCAGCTGCAAACTCGGCAAACCGAGACAAATTAATCATGCATCATGTACCACGCCGGTTGTACACCTTTCATATACAATGCAGACAAACTTAGGCGCGTGGGTGAATCATTATACTTTATCAACAGTTTTGAGGTGGCGTACGACACCCCACATAACGAGATTGCAGCCGAAAAAGCCGTAAGTGTTCTTTTATGTGTTTGCTTATTCTTTTACTTTATTTATATGACACTTATTGTACTGGACACTTGCTTTCAGTTATTGGTGTTGTGTGTTACTTTGTGTTTATATGTTGCTATGTTTTGCAACATCCAAGTGTTGTTGTGAGTTGATGAAATCCCATAAGTTTCAGCTAAGTGTGTAGCATGTATCATGTGTTTCATTAGATGTAGCTGTCTATTAACTCATTCAACTTGTTTTTCTTTCTGAAATTGTTATGTTTTGCTGTGTTTCATAAATTGTTGTGTGTTTTGCTGTGTTTTAGAAATTGTTGTGCGTTTTGTTGTGTTTTAAAAATTGTTGTGTGTTTTGCTTTGTTTTAGAAATTGTTGTGTTATGTTGTGTTGTTAAGTTTGTTTTTTGTCATTGCAGAATGAAATGAGACAAAAGGTCCTAACAGTGCTGAGCAAAGAACAGCCGGACATTCCAGAAGATGAGCTCCTTCAACAAATAGACCTCCAATCTCAGCTCGACGCATTTGAGAAGGTCCTTGGGACCAAGGGGGGAAAATAAAGGGGCATGGGAGAGTTGAAATTTGTGGGCAAGGAAAGAGCAACAAAACGTTCTTGTTCCAATGATATAGTCCTTGAGGAGATTCGAGAGCACGCCCGACAAGCCCAAGAGGAGGCACGACATGCTCAGGAGGAGGCACAACAAGCCCGGGAGCAGGCCAGAGTAGCCCAGGAGAAGATCCTTGATTATAAGCGCCATATACAGATGTTGGAGAAGTATGTGCAGTCGCAGTCGAGCGTACAAGAAGGCCAACAACTTAAGGTTGATGGTTGAAGCTGGGTCCATGGTTTTTTTCTTTTATGGAACACTTGATATTTGCCTCTTCTTTTATTAAACTTTGTCTATATAGGACTGTAAGAGGCTAGGGTATTAAGGAGGGTTTAAACCATGAACTTTGAGCTTGCTCTGTTGTTTGTGTATATATACCTCCTAGAAATTTACTAGTTTTTCAGTTTGAACTTCTTTTATTATGATTTTGATTTGCACCACAGGTTTTTAACTTTGAATGTGAACTTGAAAATATACACATATAAATATTACTGTATACATATCAGTAATAATTAAATTTTTTAATAATATATAATTATAATTTAAAAGCATATATATAAAATATTGAATTAAGTCTTATGCGGCGAAAAATGAGGAACCGTCGCCGGGTTTGGATCCTCGCCTTAAACATAGCGACGATTAATAAATGGTGACGTAAAAGAAAACAAAGGCGACAATAATTTCCCTTTGTCACCAATTGTTGGCGACAATAATTTCGACGCCTAAATATGTCAGTGTTCCTCACCTTAAACTTATGCGACGATGAATAAATAGTCTCCTAAGTATCCATTTGGGCGACCATTATTTTTTATTCGTTGCCTAAGTTCTTACTCGTCCATGCTCAGGCGACGACTGTTAGGCGGCGAAACTTTTGTCACGTGAGAACTTAGGCGACGAAAATGAGCATTTAGACGACGAAACATGTTTGTCACCTAAGTCCTTTATTCTAGTATACGTTAACTTATTATAAAATTTGACACGACCCACCCCGAATTTCACCCTGAAACCCGGAGTAAGTCGTGCGGGGACCACCTCCAAGGAAAATTTACTGAAAAGATTGATAAAATCTCCCTTGAAAATGGACAACCCTAACTCGAAAATTTCAAATTACACTCTTAATACAACACGTCCAAACATCACATAATTATCCTTCAAAAATTCTAAACATAATATACAATAATCCCAAAGTATTCAGAGCTACTAGACACTAGCGGAAGCAAGAAAACATGAGTAGGTTAAACATGTAATCTACTGATGAAAACTGGCGGAAATGTGGGTGACTATGCCTCGCCTCCTACTAGATCCAACCCGAACTCTGCAGACTAAGCAATTTAAAACGAAGGGCCCAGGGGAAAACATTTAATAACGTTAGAGTGAGTGGACAAAAATAAAACAATAAATAAAATATTTATGTTTTCCCAAATTAAATTTCTAAGGAAAAATCGAATACATGCCGCTAGAGATAAAACTTTTATCTCATAAAATATCGAGCCTCTTAGACTCTATAATATATGTATGTATTTACACTCGTCCATACTCCATATATAAATTCATGGGTCTATATAGGGCTACTACGCTCGCGTCCAACGCTCACGTCACGCCTTAATGCGGTGTTACACTACGCCATTAACGTGGACAGACGGGTGTATAAATATGTGTCCATACCCCTTATGTGAATTAAACACTCATATAGGGCTACTACGCTCACGTCCAACGCTCACGTCACACCATAATGCGGCTATATGCTACACCATTAAGGTGGACAGACACATATGGCTAGCTAGCATTTTATATACATACTCTCATAAATACATATTTATATCCACCGAAAATCCCATTTTCGGTAACTCTCCAAGAGAAATAAAATTCGTCAAATTAAAATGACGTCAAAATATTCCGCAACAATTATTGTTCAACGATGAACTCTAGCATGCATTTTATTTAAAACAAAAGTCCACTCACAAATTAGGCCTAAGCCTGATGTCGATCTGGGGCCTCGTCTGCTCGAGCCTCCTCACGTCCCGTTCCAAATATAATATTAATTTCCCAACTAACAATCCAATATTTAATCAAAATAGGCAAAATTACCCGAGAGCCATAAATACGCTCATCATTGCCTAACTTCGATATTCTTAAATCGAAACGATCCGAACTTAAATATCATACTCGACAGTCGTAAATACAACCTCCCCAAAAATACGACTTAAATCCTACGGCCGGATTCTTCATTAATTAACCGCCAAAAATACCACACTTCGGAAATTCATAAACCTATCCAAAACTCATCCAAAAATTCCATAACTCACTTCAATATAATCCCCTTAATATTCCACATTTAAAACCCTAAAAATCTCCCAAACCGCGGCAGCGCCGGCGGCGGCTCCCCCGGCAGCGGCGACCTCCGATTTCTATGAAATTTTGACAGAATAATCCTCTTATCATGCTCTACAACTTTCCTAACTAGCACAAACACCAATTCCAAGCCTAACTAGGGTAATCGACTAAAAACATCAAAAACGTCATAAAATTTCCACCTCAAATTTCTCCTTACCTAGCTCAAGAGGGAGTGAGTCCTTTTAGGGCAAGGCTGCTGGGTTAGAGACCTACAAAACCGTACCAAGCTTGCCCGGATTGGTGGCAGGAGGAGGGAGTTCCGGCGATGGAGGACTTCGGGCAGCCCGAGGTTCTAGGCGGGAGAACTCCTTCACGGCGGCGCTAGGGCAGCCTTCACCGGCCTAGAATGGAAGTTGGGTCGGAGGGCAATCGAACGGGATCGGAGCGGCGGCCTACGGTGGCCGGACGGCGGCGAGCTGAGCGGAGGAAACCGGCGCGGGAGAGAGAGCTCGGGAGGGAGAGAGAAAAGAGAAAGAAAAGAGAGAAGAAGAAATAGGCTTGGGCCTCCTACCCGGTCCAAGTTCTATATACAACCCAATTCCAAAAATAAAACACCCCGAAAAAAAAATAATACCCGAATAAAAATTACCTTTTACTAGCTAAAATTTACCATTTTTACCGTCGTCATATTTTCTCCCACGAATAATTCCCCGAAATTAATCGTCCCTTAAAACACCTCTAGGGACCAAATAAACTATTACCTCAATGACGGAGACGGTAAAATTCTTATTATAATCAAGCTAGTAAATAAGGTAAAAATATAAGGGTCGGGATGTGACAAAATTTCTCATCATACTGGGATTCTATTATGGGTCTATTTCTTTTCGGAGATTCTTCAAGCCACCCAGTGAACCCTCACCAACAGTGAGTTAACTGCATGTGGTTGAATGCGCTTAACATAGTCTCAGAAAACACAAGCCCAGTAGTAAACAATTGGTCCTACCAACTAGTCAAGCTCTGCTCACAGATGATCACATCCGATTTGAAGGAAGCCTTCAGCCTCTTCGATTTTCTTGGAAAACTTCTACGCGTTGGACAAGGATTGATTGTTGTTATTGTCGCCGCCGGTGGAGAAAACATATCTAGGGACCAAGATGGTGAAAGTAGGGTTTTGGATTCAATATCTCTTAGCAGAGGCCACCAAAATCGATAGGAGGTCCGTTTGTGGGTTTTCAGGTCAAGGAACGTCAACTAGTTTGGGTATTTGATTGCGTCTGCATAATTGAGACCATTCAGACCAATATGATGGTGAAGAAGAAGATGAGATCAGAATAATGGAGATATGTCTCCTCTCTCAGTCTCTCTCTTGAAGTTGTCTTTTTTTTCAATCCCAAATAGAACGTTAACAGAGAATGTGAGGGTTAGTCAACATTCATACTTGATTTGAACTCGTGGCTATCATTTTGCCATGTCACCTAGGTGAAATTTCACCATGTGAATGGAAGATTTTTTGATTTCTTTTATGTAACTTTTTTCACTTGTTGACTTTTTGAAATCTATGGTTCTCGATCAATATTCCTTTCTTTAGCAAATTTGCTTTTAAAAAAAAGAAAAAAAAAAAAACAAGTCTTTACATCATATTATCATCACTTCGTGTGCGCTTAAACCAGTGCTTTAGCACATATAATTGACCTAAATGTATTTTGACTGTGTCCACTGAAGAAGTTTTTGCCCTATATACAAGTAGTCTGCAACAAATTGACCTAAATGTATGGTGTGCGATCAATCGATCTGGACCATTAAATCACTTCATTCAAAAAGTTGGGTTACTGCTGGTGGAAATGCATATATCTGCATCCGCCGAAACTCAAACCTCTTCCAGCAGCTAGCCGAGTGCATACAAAAGGTGACCTAAATAACCAAGGAGGTGCGCGCATACAGAAGTCTCAACCCAGCTAACTAGGGTTTCGGCCTCCCGTCATAGTGATGTGACAAACTCACAAGACGGCCTCTAGCTGCAAGCTAGCTTCTTTTCTCATACGAACCATTTGGCATCTATACATGCACCTGAAGGAAGCTGAGCTAGGATCGTTGCATGACCAACAACCCAAGGAAGGTGAAGGGTCACAATCCACCCTTGACAGTCTCTGGTATCTTCTCCCACTATTAGAGTGCGACGATGTAACTGGTCGAAAATGACTCGTCAACAAAGGATAAGGTGGCTCTCAGATATTTTTACATTGAGCTCCATCTGAACATGCAATCACAGTTTATGACAGTAAACAACTAATTAAACACGGTCGTCTGAACAATACACTTGCATAAAATTCTCCAAGCTAAAATTGCATTCACAGATGATTTGATATTAAGTAATACCTGCAGATGCAAAACACAACACCCATCTATATATATACTCGTATCAAAAAAAAACACCCATCACCCATCTATATATACTATTTTTCTTTTATAAATTATAAATATCCAATTATATATGTATATAAATATATATACGTGCAAAGATTATAAGTAGTACGTCGTACTTGGGACAAATCGATGTCTGCATCATTACTGCCTTGACTAAATTTCTCAACTTGTTTGCTTTTCTTGACCAAATTAACTAAAAACATGGATATGATTCAGTCTTTGCTTCTAGGACAATTCTGTAATCATCTCACATTCTCGATCACTTCTGTTCAATCACTTCAATGCTGTTGCAGAATCAATTCATGGGGGTTTTGTGATCTACTTTAAGCTCTATGACCGACATCTGGGAATTTTGGATTCCTCAAGTTTGGTCACGACGCACGACCCAATAGTTAAACGAAATGAGGATGTGCGAACAAATTCTTTTTTAAGAAAAAATATTTGAACTGTATGCAATTTTGGGAATTTGCGAGGTTTGCGAATCCCCTTCTAGAACCATTTTGCATTCATGCATTTTGGGGAGCAAGTCAGCAGAAGTGATTGCTTCCGACCTTTCATTTGTTCGATCACATTCGGTATAACTCTGTTATCAGAACCAACATGAACAAACGGTTGGATTATTTATATTGAATATGTTGCTAAGAATATATGATTCTTAAAAAAGGTGATGACCGTCCGCTTTTAGTATCAGAAACATTATAGTGCAATGTATTCATAGTCGCAGAAAACTAGAATATTAACTGTTTAATCATGCAGAAGAAGATGTCAGCAGTCAGCAATATCAGTTTCTTCAGAACAGATGTTTAGATTTAAGACAAAAAAAAAAATATATATATATATATACGGATTTTCTCAGCTGCGGACGTCCGTATCTAATTTTTTTGTGCGGATTTCCATTTTTGCACCACTTTCCGATCGAATTTCCTCATCTCCACCGTCTAGTATCTAGATAATATTGTGTAGATTATCTCTGCAAAATTTCAGCTAATTTGGTGATCGTTAAGGCCCTCAAACTCGTGTTTTTCTGGTATGAACACAACCGGACAAAATTCAGTCCGTCTATTTGTTTTTCGAGTTTGAGGGCCTTAACGATCACCAAATTGGCTGAAATTTTGCAGAGATGATCTACACAATATTATCTAGATACTAGACGGTGGAGATGAGGAAATTCGATCGGAAAGTGGTATAAAAATAGAAATCCGTACCAAAACCGTTGATGCGGACGTCCGCAACCGAGAAGAGCTGTATATATACACACACATGCAGTCTTCTTCGAGAAGCATCATGATGATGGAAATTAATGGCTAGAAGTTTACCAGCAATAACAAGTATTCACAATAAGATTCCTGCATGCACATTCAATCTATTAAATACAAACACGTACCCATGCCACCATAGATACGTATCCCATCATATATATTGGCACTTATATTAATACTAGAAATTAGGCCCGCGCTTTGCTGCGGGTTTTTGAATTCTATATACTTAGTTTATATACAAAATGCAATTCACAACAAAAGATTATTGTACATGGTAGCACACTTTAGAATTGTTCAAGACACAGGTAACATGTAGTTAGAGTTTGGGAAAGGACAAAGAAGTAGCTAAGATGATGGAACAGGTTGGGAAAGATATATCGTCATACTTGTTGCAGAGAAATTTGCTTGGTTCACCTCATGTTATATTGCAACCTAAAAAGAAAAGAAAAAATTGTGAACTGCATAAGACATAGAAAAAGAAAAATATGCAAGAAGAATTTGAAATTTGTATCATAATATGCAAGAAAAATATGAAATTAATAAAGACAAATGAAAGCCAAATAAGACTACAACTGACAAAAGAGAAACTGCTTAAAATCTAATCAACTATAGGCAATCAGTAATTCACTTAGTAACGGAATAAAAAGACTAATAATCCATTAATAAAGCAGAGTAAAATCTTTCAATTGAGCGTGTTGCTTAAACTCCTCGAAATGATGACAAAACTAAGAACCTACACACATAAGTTAATAATCAAAAACACAGAAGTTAATAATCATGAGAAAATAAGAATGTAGTGATGAAAATATGCAAGTTCTATTGACTATCAAAAAAGAAATTTCTAGTCTAGTACCATTGTTTTGCTTCAGCATTTCATTGTCCCCTTCAAGGGCACTTCACCTAAGCTTCCAATTCCACCATGTATGCCTCCAAATAACAGACTAATATAGAAATGTCATATGATATGCAGATTAATTAGTACCAATCAAGTGTGATCGGCACCCTTAAAACATCAACTACATGCATTTAGACATCAAATATGAAAATTCAATATTCATGGAAACTTTCCTGACCTTCAATTCCACTTTCCAAAACAAAATGAAATAGTCATATACCTGAATCCAAACTGGTTACAGAATACAACAGCTGACAGTTCTTGATATTTGCTCTACTTGCAGTTGATATTTCTTATCACAATCTGCAAAATGCAAGAAACTATATTGTTAGGTGATACCTGCCTGATTACACCTACTCCATTCAATTGAATACATCAAGATGCAAATTTATCAATTTCATTTAAGTGCTTTCTCTAATCATTTTCAGTTCATCTGTTCAGCGTAACTACACATGATGAAATTAACAATAAGCTATAACACAAAAAAGTTAAATCAATCTGACATTGTGTAGGAATGAATCAATGATGTATGATGATTGGGCAATAACAAAATCAATTATGTATCAAAAAACAATTAAAATAGAATACAAACCTGAATAAGAAGAGAAAACAAAGAGACTGCAGAACATTAAATAATTTAAAGTCCATCTGAAGTCTCATCTGAATTCTTGCTCCATCTTTCTCCCTCAGATAATCTAAAATCCTGAAAACCCAGAAAGCAAAGCATTGATTAACAACCTTGACCACCTATCCTAACCCAAAAGCCCTATTAAACCACACACACTGAACAAAACCCAAAGCCTCAACACATAGTAGAAATCAAACTTTAGCACATTCTAAAAATCTTTATCTCGTACTGAATACTACTAACAAATTCTTAAATAGGATGCTAACACTGAAAATTAAGTCACTTGCAGCAAGTGATGGGGCCTCTGACGATTGCAAAACAAAAAGGCCATCTTTGTCTGCCAAATTATGCAAATTCTATACCACCTTTGCATATGAGTCCTCAATCACCATTTTATTTCATATACATGCACAGACAGAGATTCAATAGTACTGAAATTAAGCTTATCAAGAACCAAACTTTAACCACACTTCAGTTTTTCTGTTTGCCAAACAGAATCTCACCCCACAAACCATCCTACTCTTCAACTTGAGAACCCCAACACCCTCCTGACTATATTACTCGATTCTACCTTTCAAGAGAACAACCAAAAGCAACACACAAATTCAACTGAATTAGAAGAGAATGAATTAAGAGATCACAAACACATAACACCATATCGTAAACCCAGAACACCTACCTTCTCCTGCAACACTGAAACCCGAAATCAGCGTTAGAGCGAGTCAGGATCGGTCTGCTTGCAGAGCTCGGCCTGGGATCGCTGCTCGTTGACGGAGGCCATCAGGTGGGAGATTAGGGTTTCGAAAGGGGCCGGGTCGGGAGCGAGAATCGTCGCGAGTTGCGCCTGCTGGAGCTGAGTCGACTCGGCCATTGAAACCGGCGCGTTTTAGGGTTCCGGTGGTGGCGGTGGTGGCTGCTGCCTCTCTCTCTCTCTCTCTCTGTGGATTTCGGCTTTTGAGTTTTTTGGAGGACTGCGTGAAGAGATGGGTGGCGTTTAAAGTAGACGTGGGAGTAGAGGAGTCTGGGTTCTCTTCGCTCTCTCCCTCTTTCACTTGACGTTTTGCAAGGCTGATCGAGAAGCATCTGGAGCAAAACAGGCGAGGGAAGTACCCGAATTGCACAGCCCAACAATGAGGGCAAATCCTGGAAAACTGACGAATTGCAGCCCGAGCCCAAAACTGTTTTTTTACTATATATGAACAGTGATCAACAAATAGATATATAGTAATGCTGCATGTCATCCCCTTAGTTCAAAGTTTCGATGCAAATCAAACCTGTTCATAACATCAAGGGTTATGTCGTTTTTATTCGGATGTTCTCGAGGGCTGTTAACTTTTTACTTTTCCCTAACCTTGAACACACGTACTGCATGAATATATATACCGATATACGTACACCGGATATATATGTTCTTATATATAGCAAGATGGACTAATTAAACTTCCAAAGGGTGCCATGTTCTTCAGTGGCTAATGCATCATGATCACCTGCTATGTCCAAGCGCGGAGGACTAAGAAGCATTCCCTCTGCCATATTCATTAGAACATTAGGCATATCGAAGATCAGATCCTCATCGACAAATTCGTGATCATTTAGCATATGCCCATGACTGCTCTCAGTACTCGGCCAGCTAGAGGTAGCAAGATTTCCTACTCCCATGGCCGCGGCAGCTGCACTTATAGCAGCAGCAGCAGAGGCTGCTGCGGCCTGGATATCTCTTGATGAGTTGGAAGCAGGCACAGGCAATGAAGATGCCGAGTTGGGGAAGTTGAGCTCAGCGTCTTGACCCTTGAGAGCTAGTGCAGCGACATCATAGGCAACCGCAGCCATTTCTGGTGTGAGAAATGTGCCTAGCCAGATTCTATTAGGCTTCTTTGGCTCTCGAATTTCTGACACCCATTTTCCATTGCTCCGGCGCCTTACACCCCGATAGGTCGGGTGACGCCCCGGACCAGTAGTGGAGCTGCTGCTTGATTTAGAACTGTTTGTGGTGTATTGCATGGTGTATGTTGCCGATCGATGACAAACACGATGCGGCATGCATGCCATTTATGGTGGATGGAATTTCACTGATTCTCCAAGTGAAGAAGGACAGTGATGAAGCAGAAAGTGCATTCCAGTTGTTGGTGAACTGCGCTGTGAAGAGAGTTGGGGTGTAAGCCAGCCTTTTTGGTGTTAGTTAATGGACTTCTGTGTTGGGACTAGTTTTTGCATATAGCAATGAAAACTGTCTCAAACGTCAAGGGGCAGTAAAATGTTGTTCTATACATGGGCAATGATGTATCTAATCAAATATACATATCCCATATATCTAATCAAATGTTGTTCTATCATCATTGCCCATATATATCTCTAATCAAATCCCTTTCCAATATCTCTAATCAAATCTCCAATATCTTTAACAAAGATTTGATTATTATAATGAGGGGTTCACTTTCATCCTTCCGACTCGGAATAATAACAGTGGAAATGTGGGAGAGGTTAATTGGATATACGTTTAGTGTGGAGCTAGATGATCTTCCACTCTAGGTATTGATAAGAAATCTGTCACCTATTACCAACAGTATATATATTGCAACTTGGTATCAATGTATCTGTCGATATTTTGAAGAAAAAAAAAAAGGTGATAACAGATATCGGGAAAATATTAAGGATATTGAGAAAATAAGTTTTTATTTCAAATATGTAATTTACTGAATTTATAAATAAATAGATACAAACACCAACTTCATCAACATCTAAAAAGTGACGGTAGGTCAAGTACTTCTTCAGATTGATTATATATTTTTCTAAAAGGGTTTGGAACTCAGCATAATTGGGAGGCTCAGCTCTACGCCCGGTTCCATTTATTGAATTAAAATTTTGCATCGGGGGGACATATAACCTGAATCCCGAGCTACATATGAGATATTACATAAATCCTCATAGAAAACATCTTGATTTAAGAGCAGGTGTCTCATTTAGACTGAAAACATCAAACTTATTGCATCTAGCAAAGTGGGCTAATCAATTTGCCACACTATTTGCTTATCGACAAACATGTTGCAAGTGAAAGAAACTAAAAGCACCAACATACCTTTGGTAGTCCTCTATAATTCTTCCTGTAATAGAGAGATTGTCATCGATGTTCTGAAGCGCATGTACCAAGTTCACACAATCACTTTCTACTTCAACATCTTGCCACCCTTGTTGAATACATATCAGCATACCCGCTCTAAGAGCTTTCGCTTCCTTTATGAAAAGCTTATAAGGCATACTGAAAAGGCCTAGCAAAATTAGCAACACACTCTCCAGCATAGTCTCTGATTACCACGCGCACACCTCCATCGCCAATTTCCTAAGCAAAACTTCTATCTATATTCACCTTGAGTCGACCACATGTAGGACATGACCATTTCGTTTTAGCTCTCTTCTTCTTGCTTCCATTGCGCAGGTGACATTGTTTATACTCCTTGAGCAATGTGGTTGACCTCTCAAACATATTGGCAGTGTTATAGTACTTACCTCTCCGCACCATGTTATTCCTCTCCACCCAAATCACCCACAAGGCCATTAAGAAAGCCTCTAGTGTCTCACCACTCAACATATCTATCATATCCCATAACCAGACTTCAATACTCACAAAAGGGTGTATATGAGGCTAGATTTGTAGCAGGTGTTGCTTCCAAAAGGCACGAAGCGCGTTGCAGTTCTTAAACAGACGTAAACTATCTTCAACACTATTCGAACAAAACACACATTCGACGTCTAGGAGCTGAGCCTTTTTCTTTGTCAAGGCAGCTCTAGTGGGTAATATTCCCTTTGCCAATCGCCAACTATGCATATGTGTCACATCCCAGGACCCATTCCGCCGTAACACGATATTGTCCGCTTTGGGCCCACCGGCCCTCACGGTTTTGTTTCCGGCAGCTCAGGAGCAGCTTCCCAGCTCAGGATCAATAAGATCACACATTCGCACATCTTCGGAACCCTGCATTGGCTCCGAAAATGGTTTGAAATTGTATGGGAGAGGCACCCACGAATCATCCCAGATGCTTATCATCTCACCATTCCCCACCTGAAAACGCAGGCATTTTGTTAACAGTTATTGCCCTTTTAGCATACTCCTCCATGTGTCCGACATACTCTTCCTTACTTCATCCTGCATGAAACTTGTGCTTGGAAAATATTTAACCTTGAGTACATGTACAAGGAGGGACTGAGGTCTGCATATCATTCTCTACGCTTGCTTAGCTAATTAGAGAGCCCGATTAAAAACATTCATGTCCCTAAAGCCAAGTCCACCCTCCTTCTTCAGTGAACAAAGTTTGTCTCAAGCAATCCAATGGATCTTCCTATCATCTCCAAACTCACCCCACCAGAATTTTGCCATCAACCAATGCATTTCATTGCATAGGTGTCTATGTAGCTCAAAACCGCTCATAACATACGTGGGGATTGATTGTATGATGGACTTAATTAACACTTCCTTTCCAGCACCACTGAGGGTCTTATCTCGCCAACCCTGAGTACGTTTCCTCACCCTGTCAATCAGAAACCGGAAAGCTTCATCCTTAGAATAGCTTAGCTCGGTAGGCAAACCGAGATATTTATCATGCTTCAGAACTCGTTTCACTCCCAAACATCACATTAAGCTCAGATTGATTATATTTATAAACATTATAAGTTATAATTTATAAACCATATTATTTGTTGCCTTCGATCTTGAAAATTGAAATTCCTTTGAGGTCCTTCTACGCTCTATGCTTAGCTTAAACTGATAAAATCAAAAAAAATCAAAAAAAAAAAAAAAAAAACTAGATAAAATCAAATTAAGACAACTACTCCCACTCAATATCTCAGACATAAATAGTAATGTAAATAAATTAACCCTAGAACACTACATGAAACACTAGATCATCGATCTCCTTCATTCTTTTCTCGATCACTTCTATAAACCCCAAACCCTCTATTCTAAGTCTGTATGTTTTCTTAGTTGGTCCATGCATTATAATTTCTGACATATTTGGTTTTAAAATTTATAGATTTTTCAAAGTAAAGAAGAGAAAATGGGACAATAAATGGGAAAATGCATAAAATAGCTCAACCTGTGAGAAGTACGTTGACAAGAAGTTTATTAAGATATTCCAATGACATGCACTTGTTGGTTAATCGAGTAATATTGTATTTGACATCTATAAACAAAGGGAGCTATTGGAAGTTTGGAACAATATAGGACTCAGATTATCTGCTATAAAGCAAAGATATATGATTGGATAGTAACATGGATTGACCGGATTGCCTGTCATTAAACTAAGAACAGACGGTTGATCGAACACTGTAAGTTTCAAAATCTCAGACTCCACATGAAGCAGTAGAGATCATCTCTTCATTCTTGTCTCTCTTCTCTAAACAAAGAAAGCAGTCCAACCTTCTTCGTGATAAACCATATAGAAGTCGTCTCAGAAACCTTACTACTCTGGTACTGGTAGAATGTGCATATATACATCCGAAAATCCATGCAAAAACCATTTTTACCATACATGCATGCATGTTGGTCCCAAACTCCCAATCTATTATGAGCTTCTCTAAGCTTCTCTAGCTATTGCTCAAATGTTCATGACTCTAAGACGTTAAACCGTGCCATGCTACCACATCTTGTTCATGGCCGGTAAAACCCTAAACAACATCATATGCCTTATCCGGCCGCCGCAGCCTTTGTTCAGGGCCGGTCCAATGTTTTGAAGGACCCGGTGCGAGAAAAAAATTGGGGTCTTTTGTGTTGAGAAAAAAAAAACTTGAAAGAACACTGATTCCATTTTGAAGCCCCAGCCTCAATTGCTTTCAAACCTCCAAACTCCCTTCCTTTGCTTCTAAATTTACAAACCAATACAAGAAACAAGTTGTTAAATTTATTGTGTGTATATTCAATTTATGTATAAAATTGTAGGAAATCAAAAGAATATCTTTAGGGAATAGAACAAGAGAGTTTGAGTGTATAAACAAAGCCAATTAAGAGATAGGAGTTGAGAAATTTGAAGATGAAGATAGGAAGTATGAGTACCAGGAGGAAACAGAGAGTAAAGAGACAGAGGAACAGCGATCAAACCGAGGTGATCAATAATTGAATTGGGTTTTTTTTAATTTCACGACTAAACCTAACAGAAGAAGGAAAAAAAGGAAAAAAATATAAAAAAATAGCAAGGGGCCTCGCTCGACTAAACCTAATAGAAGAAGGAAAAAAAAAGGAAAAAAAAATAGCAGAGGGCCTCGCTCGAACTACTGACATGTTTGCTGCATCAAACAAAAACGCCCCCTAAACCAACTTAACCAGACACCCAGTTTGTTAACAAAGATAAATTATTATATATATATATAAACTTCCACTGGAACAAAAAAAAAGGGCCCCTTGCCGGCCGGGGGCCCTATGCGGCGACGCCGCCTTGACCGCCCCAGGGCCGGCTCTGCGTTTGTTCTCGCCAAAGCTCTGGCACTGAGCATGTTTACTCGAACGTCATTGGACCAACATCGGACAACGGCCTAGCATTAGGCATCTTCACCGATGTCACTCTTGTGTATGAAGAAAACTGACAAATGATATTGAGCGATAATGGATCAGACTTAATTTGCTTGCGCAACTTCATTTACCCAGCTTATGACGCCCAACAATCCCAAGTTCCGCACCACTTAGGGATAGCAATAATCCCCAGCGGGTAGGGTACCTACGGGTATTCGATCCTAACGGGGAAGATATACGGGTATAAACGGGTAACCGGGATGGAGATCTCCAGTATTCGAATTCTTAAATCGGGTACGGGGCGGGTATGGTATTTTGATATTCGTCCCCATCCCCACCCATTAAGGATGAAAATATTATTATATATAATTATATAATTTATTATATATATATTTATATATAATTTATAAATAAATATTTATGTAAAAAAATTTGTGATTCTCTTAATAAACATTTAATGGATCGACCTTCCTTTTTATTATATATTTTTATTCTCTTAATAAAATTTACCGGTATTGTTCTGTTTTAACCAAGACTTGTATTTATTTTTATTGGATTGAAGCATGAAACTTATTTATTTTGGTATTTGATTTTAATTTCATACTTTTATATAATTGTATTTCATATTTAAAAAAAAAAATTAATTTAATACATAATTGTTAACGGGTATGGGTACGGGTATGGAAACGTAATCCCCAAATGGTACGGGTACGGGGAATCCCCGTTATCTAATTATGGATACGGGAACGAGTACAGGGATGAGAAATGTAAAAAGGTATGGGTACGGTATTTTGATCCCCGTACCCTACCCTACCATTGCCATCCCTAGCCACCACTCCACTACCCGAATCTAAAAAACGTAGCTCCAGGGGATCAATTTCGACTAGCAAATCGTTGCCACTTGTGATCTTATTATAAAACTATGACTTGTTCGAGCTAGATTTCAAACAGATACGAGTTAATTAAGCTCAGATGGTAATGACGGATTGGATCAGAAACAGTAGCTCAGGAAGATTTTTCAGTGATGAATAGAGCAAAGCCCAGACAATTAGACAACTGCATATAAATGACATGGGCTCATCTGATCCAAGTCAATGGCATCCCTTTGTACAGTGCTTTGTATACGAAAATCACAAGCCTTTCCACTATCCAAACACATGAATTGCAAATCCTGCTGTCTCTCAAAGTCTCAAACACTCAAAGCCACTAATTGTCTCTATTTTTCGATGTGACTTTATGATTAAAAACAAAGATACTTTCGCCAATATAAAGATGGTTCTTTAATCAATACTTAAATCAAAGCCTTCAGCTTTCTTTGTTCTTCATCATGATTAAGCTCTGTTTAGGGTGACAACTCACTCCCACATACCAATTAGACAACTTTTAGCCACCATCAACAAAAAATAAAGGCCTAATTGGTTGGCAAATCTTACCCTCTTAGGATTATCTCTTTATGTTTTCCGGCCAGCAATCACACCCATCTTTGACTAATTATACAATGCCTCCTCTCTTATAAATCCTGGCTAGATTTGTTCATACATGTTACATACTTATATTATCAAATTTTTTTTTACTGGAATTAATCAGTAATTCTTATATATCAGGAGCTTTCATTATCATGCATTAATTTGGGGCCCCATAGCTATCATCAAGCTTGCACCCACATTTGATTTGGATGAATCAGATCTCTTCTGGCACAGTAATGAACTCGAGTTTTAGTCATTGGTGGTGATTTAATTGGATGAAGTAACTAGCTTTACAGTCTGCTAATACCTGTGATGATTTTCTTCGTACGATAGCTACTACAATGGGAGGTTATCTGACACCTACCTTTGTATGCAAGATAGTTGGCATTCCATTCTAGTTTTTTTTAATGAAAAAGTCGACACTTTATTATAATCAAAAGATTACATAGAGACGATGTAAAAATACATCGAGAGAAATACAAAAACATTTAAAAGTAAAATTGCAATAACGAGTATCAGCGTTAAAACAATAACGCCTAGACTCGGTGTTACGCTCACGAGTTGCAGCTGTTGAGCAAAATGAGTAGTCGGTGATTTGACTACCCATGCAAATCCAATGCCCAAAATGATAAAAATCACTTCGGCACTGGGCTAAGGGTAATCTTCCACCTGAAGAATCGAAGCCAGCCAAGGGTGATTCTAGACATGGCCGTGATGGGAGACGATCCTTAACGAACAAGTAGCAAAGATATGGGTCCGTCAACCAGTAGCAATATCAGTGTAGAGGCCAAAACCAAAGACACCGGCAGTATTACCAAAAGTAAAAAGATATGGGCCGAGATAATCTCAAAGACACTGGCATTCCATTCTAGTTAGATAGGTTGGGTTAATCTCAATTGATTATACCAATAGATGTAAAACGCATGCACACGATCATTACGATGATAATAATCGTGACATGAGCGTAACCAATATATAGAATGAAGTTAATTAGCTACTGAACAATTAAGATTAATCTAGTAATTAGCTAAGTGAAGTTCCTCCCCAAATTGGTTTATAAGTCCCTCTCAATTCGTAAATATGCATTTTTCCACATGCTTGGCGGACAGACACTTTCGTGCTTCCTAGGTTACAACCGATATTATGTCTGGTCATCAGATAGAAGTTATAGCTCCATTACAAGCTCAAAAAGTTATTATTCAAAATAAAACAAAATACAGGTAGAATCTGATAAAATATTTGAAGCAACACGAATTATAAGTTTCAAGACTTTTTGCCTATTCGATCAACATTTTGAAGCTTCTTATATATATCATTAGTAGCATAAAGAGCTCTAAGAAGCTGATTATGGATCCTCGTGCTTGAATTCAAAATAGAGTTTTTTATGTTTTCTGATTATGCATTTGCCCCAAAATAGCTTGTTATAATTGATGAACAGTATCACTGATGTTAGTGATGTATGTGACCACGTGCACCATGGCCAATATATGATCACCAGCGGTTGAAGAAATTAGAGAGAACTTTGCAGTTTTTTTTCTCAGCGTCAGAAAGGGATATAATGGTGATTTAGAAATTTATAAAAAAAAAGGGATGTGTATATAGAAATTAGGAATGTGTTAATAAAATTTTTCTTTTGTGAATGTGTTAACCAAAAAATGTATATAGAAATTAGGAATATGTTAATAAAATTTCTCTTTTGTGAATGTGTTAACCAAAAAATGAAAAAGGATGTGTGGATTTAATTTAGGGTATGTGGATTTTAATTTGGAGTGTGTGAATTTCACATCATTTTTCTAAAAACAAAAACAATAATGATTTGTTCAATATATTGGAGGACTTTTCAACATAGGATTCAAATGTAAGCCTCTAAAACTAAACGCATTACAGAATACAGATATTAGATCTTATTTTATTAATAATGTGTACTCATCAAGTTATAACCTTCAAGTACGTCAATTTAGTTTGATCAATTATTGCTTAATATGAAATGCCATGTCCAGAGTTCGAGGGCTAACCTCACCAGCTTGTGATCAACATGTTTGAGGGATCTTTGAGTTTATGCGTTTGTGACATGAGATTAGTCTGAACTTAGGATACTCTCGTGCACCTCATGCAAATTCTGATTGAACAAGATTGTTACCAACTTACTTGCATAATGAAGTTGTTTATTATCTCACTCGCAATTAAAAAAGACACAACACGTATGCTCCCATTTTGTTCTCCAAAGTTCAGATTCATCCAAAAACCAATGGTTACTGCCATATTTTTCTTCTAGTCGCAGTGAGTACACTGATGATCTTCATTACTGAGGGCCTTTTATTTTCATTTTTGCTCAGATGCATTAACTATTAGGGGCTAAGTAGCTTTAGGGATGATTCATTTGAGAAGCTAGAGAATGTACAATTTTTATTATTTTATGGTAATTTACTGAAACCAATGCTGTACGGTTGATGTCAGTTTTATTGACCACAATAAGGGCCGACATCGTTCTGAAAATAAATTAAATTTCTAAATTAGTAAGCAGTTTAAGGCCTACAGAGCCTGATGATTGATGTGACAAAGAGCGAGCTAGCGCAAGAGAAATAGAAACATTTACAGATCTAGCTAGCTAGGCCTCATCCTCTAGCTACAACCAAAGGACTCCGTCCAAATTTGAAGCAAGCTATCGAGATTTTGAATTACAGGCCAAAGAAAATACGTATCATCAGTTCATTCAGCTGTAGTTGACATGCATGAATGGTTTTACAGATTGAAGTCCGAGTTATCAAATCTGCAGAGAAAAAGAAAAGATAAAGGAGGGCGGTGTACGTTGGTATGAGAAAAAGAAAGGAAGAGATCGAGAAAAGGCGGACGACTTTGGTGCATTGGGGCTCCTCTATCTCCTTTCTGAGACCAACACACTACTCACAAGTTGGATAATCCCATGCTATGGCTTTTGCTTTGCTACCCCCAAAGTCGGTCCAGTCAGTCCTGCTGCATGCCCCTTTTATGTTTGTCTCTCTTTCTCTCTGAAGTGTCATCATCGCCGTCCATCAATCCCGTCCGTCCATCAAGACGACGTGATTGCCAGCTAAAACGGGTTTGATTGGGGCCCTCAGCTTCTTTGTCCAGACACACCCAATCATTCAGTTCTCGAAGGCTATGGAGTAGTGGTAGAGAGGCTGAGACTGAGAGACTGAGACTGAGAGAGAGAGGGAGAGGGGCTCGGTTTCTGCAGAGCACCTGATCGGCGTGGTTCATGGGCCATGCATGCTCCAGAGCTCACACGTGCGACGATGCAGGACGTGAAGAGCAATCCTATAAATACACACGCATATATATATATATGTGATATATATATATATATATATATTTTACTATATAGGCATGCATGGATGGAACGTTCTGCTGGTCCTCTCTCTCCTTGAAAAGCAAGCAAGCTATCAGAGAGAGAGAGAGAGAGATCTGAGTCTTCTGAGTCCTCTCAGGCTCATCAGAATCACTGTGAAAACTCAGACACACGAAAACAGTACGTACTGAGATTCGTCTGTACAGTGTAGACTACCTGCCCATACCCTTCCTTCTATTATTTCCTTTTCGTTAACGTAATCTCTGGACGTACTGAGTCATGCTGCAGACACCCTAAACAAGTTCACCAAACGTACTTGTATTTCTTAGCTCTCTGTAAATATGTTTTCTTAGATCGAGATGGAGTTGTTTCATACCAAGAAATTGTCCTGAAAATTTAGATGTTCTATGTTTGGTTACTACATGGTATGAACTAGATGATGCTATTCAAATTCCAATTTTTTTTTTATAACACAATTCTTTCTAAGTAGTTTCTCATGATAGTCAAAGTTGAAGACTATAAACAACAGAAAAGGAAAAACAGAAGTAATTAAATGCAATTTTGAGCACCGTCCAATCCATACTTACAAACTACACGATGAATCTCACATGCCAACAACTAGTTCCCTTGCCCAATTGCGCCTGCTGCCTAGTGTGTATATGATGCCCTCCATAGATATATGCCGACTTGTTTGCTTGCCCAGTTGCATATTTTTAACTTATTTTTAGACAATTTCATGATCGATCTGCCCTATCCTTGTCTGAGATATTAAACTAACTACCAACAGTAAAACAGTTTATCTCAAATACGGGTTGCTTGCCTTCATCAGTTGGCAGTCGCTAATCCTTTGGCTAAGTTAATTACTCTTCCAGATTAATTACATCAATTGCAGAAAACTAAGCAATTGTATGTCAAAGTGATTCAGGACAATTGCCTTCACTTGCTTAGCAATGGATTCGTATATGCTATATATATATATATATATATATATATATATATATATCTCGAATCAATCATCAGGAAGAACATCAAAAGCAACTAATGAATACCCAGGCAAACATGAGAGACGTACTATCAAATTATCAGCCTTTCTGATATAAGCAATTTTGCATTATTCTCACCATTCATTCATTCAACACCATATGATGCATGCACTACGAGCTAGCTACTTAATTAGGGCGATATTGCTAATCCTTAAACCTAGACTTAGTGATCGATGAAGGTTTATGTCTCCGAAGGGCGAGGACCAAAAAGGTGGGTGCAGGTGGGTGCAAAACTGAAGAATGAAAGCGACGAGAAGGAGAACAAAGACTGGAGGCGTATTGAGTGAGAAAGGAGGTATGTAGTGCACAAAATAATGTCAGTGTAATATATGCTGCTACTACTACTGCATGCATCGCTATCTCTACTGCATGTAATCACATGGCCTTCGATCTCCATATATATATAATGGTCCAGACTCCAGAGGAAGGCTCAGATTATTAAGAGGGCTCCACGTACGACTACTTAACACAGACAGATAGATGATCGAGAGCTGGAATTCTTAGAAACATAATTCCATCTCTTCAATTATTAATTTCGATCAAATCCATAATCGTATTATCTCCCGGGCTAATTATGACCGGTGGTTTATTACAACTCGCCGGAACTAGCTAGCTAGCTAATAGAAGTCACATATTGGTGTTTAGTGGATTCAGAATTAAGTAACATATATGGGATTATGATAATGAAATGATATGCATACGTTAGTGTGTGTGATTTCTTTATTGTTGTATGAGATCTTATGACTCAACGTTTTAACTCTTTATTTTGAGTTTTGACCTAGTAGATAACAGAATATAATGGGTTTATATATGAAACATCATATACTCCGAATCATGATAAAAACTTCTTTAGTTGATTTCTAAACTCATCATCTCTCTCTTTGGTAATCAAATTCTTGAATATTAAATAACCGATTCTCGATAAAAATGTGGAACATAAGCCATTTTTGAGGCTAACTTCGCGGTCAACACGCTTACTAACTTTGGCCACCAGCTTTTAATTCCTTGTCTTGTTGTAATGCTGACCATTAGTTTTGACCTCATTAAAGCTGGGTGCTCTCAAGATGTTTTGTAATTAATCTTTTAGCATAAAAAAATAAGTTAATGGAAAATTAAGCCATCACATGTGTAATTTGATATATGTCTGTTGAGAATTCTGTGTAGGCAATGTAGCCATTAACGAACGAATCTTTTTTTATTTTTTATCATCCAAATAAGAACTTTTACAAAAGATAAAGTACATGCAAGTTTAATAACATAGTAAATTATTGTTTTTACATCACTCTTCTTGAGCACTTTGGACGTGAACCTTTCGTGCTTGTTTTAAACAAGTAAAATCAACAATGGGATAAAAGGTGGAAGCAAATTTTTTATGCAAGTAATTACAGGACAAGAATAGACACCTTTTTTATATATATAGTAAGAAGTAGTATATTCGTTTTAAACTATTATCTATCATTTTGAGATAATTTCACTTTACTATCCTGAACTTTATGTCTAAAATCAGTTTGATACCTCATCTTTTTTTTAATCAGTTTCATACCTAAACTTTCAAAATGACATCAATCTTGACCAAAATGACTAAAATAACCCTGATTAATCTTTTTACCCTCTCAGAGTTAAGAATGGCAGCGGCGATTACCGGGGTAGGAGGAGGGGCCCATTGCTGGTGGTAGGGGTGGATGCCGGCGCCAGCCATATGGTGGATTTGGAGGCAGGGAGAGAGAGAGGGTAAAAAGATTAACCAGGGCTATTTTAGTCATTTTGGTCGAGATTGATGTCATTTTGAAAGTTTAGGTATGAAACTGATTAAAAAAAAAGATGAGGTATCAAACTGATTTTAGACCTAAAGTTCAAGATAGTAAACTGAATTTTTTCCTATCATTTTATATTGGTAAATCTTCATTGTTCAAGAGGCGACCTATGGTCGAAAAACACAAAGATGCTATCAAAGCTCATATGATAAAATGGTGCGGAACAATTATGTTTTGTTTTATGCGACATGTTAATCAACGCATATGACAAAAGTCTAAGTAAGATATTCTCAAAGTTATGTAAATAGTCGTTCTTATATATAAATCATTTTTAATTTGAAAATATAAATCATTCATGTGTGTTGAAACGATAGTGGAACAGATAATAGTGTTTGAAAAATTGTTTGTGAATACTTGTACGCATCATGGTACAAGTGAACCGAACATCTAACACGCAATCTTACACTTTAATTTGATTTAGCCATCCACATAACACCATTATGTATATATGGGAAAGCCGTTAACAAAATTAGAACAAAAAAACTAGGCCAAGTGTTTCAGAAACAGGAGATGATGAGCCGAAGTCGAAAAAGTTATGAGCGTTTAATTTGATCGGATCAAAAATGAAAATGTCAAATGAATGAATTGAGAGTTCCTAGTCTTTATTTTATCTTATCATCTCCAATCGGGTGACTTATAAATTGGTGATGCAAGTGTACCACCTTGATGCGTGAAATCCGCTCTGTATTTATAAATTGTAAATCGTGCGGTCTACCGGTCAAATTGACTAATCTAATATCCATAAGCTAGCATTATGCACTACTTCTGCCAGAATTTACCTCCACATTCACCTAAATTGATAGAGCTCCTCCTTAATTAGTTGTTGCATGAAGGTTAGGCAAATGAAACCAGAATAGGCCTCAATTATCTGAATGAATCCGTAGGGCAAATAAATATCAGAATTCAGAAGTGGAAGCCTAGAAGGTGGCTTTAATAGTGAGGCACAAAAGCTGAGAGCTCTGAGACCCTCTTTAGCCACCTGAAAAAATACAAAAAGAAGCAGAGATCGAGATGCAACAACATACACACTCAAGTGGTAGTGGCCACTATTCCTTCATGCCCTTCCTTCTTCACTTTTCCCACTGCTAGCTCCAAGTTTCCTTCCACCTTAAAACCTCTCCCAAATCGATCTCCACAAACGACAATCGTTTCCAGCTTCTCTCAACGGCACCCCGTTTCTGCAAACCTGAGACGACTCAGCCAGCTTGGTCAAAACCACTCCCATACTAGGAACTGTAGTCCACTCTCTGTGTACACGTGTCGGGGTATGATTGGGCCTGTCGAATTTTACTACAGTACCAGACTCACGGAGTCGGTGATATATAAAACCCAAAGCCAAAGGAGACCTACGTAGACCTCATTCCGGTCCCGTTTCTATGCTAAATATCTCCATGTCCAAACACTCCAAATTACACGCTAGCTCTCTGTGATATACGATTCCAAGGGACAGAGCTGCTGGGAGAGCCATTTTCAAAGAGCAAGAGATAGAGCTCTCTCTCTCTCTATCTCTCTCTCTCACTCTCTCTGTGAGTCACCAAGAGAGATTGAAGGGCATGGGACCAGTGTCCTGTGCTTAAATTCGAGCTTTTTTCGTGAACGACACGATCCGACTCTGCCGCTCTATCGTTCTCTTTCATTCTCTCTTTCTCTCTTATAACAACAATACCCTTTACAATTTCAGTCTCCTAGCTTTCTCTCACTAGCTAACTCAGTAGTTTCGATCTTTCTCTCTTTCGATATCCATGGAAATGGAGGACCAGTACAATTTAGGAGATCTCAGGCAGCTCATGAACGGAACCGGTAGGTCTCACTTCCAGGCCATCCAGAATCCGGCGGAGCTCTTCCCCAGTAGCCACCACCACCGGCCTCAGCTCCTCGCTCCGGCCCATCATCAGCATCATCATCACCAGCAACATCCCTACGAGATCATGATGATGGGTCGGCTTCCGACCTCCCACGACATGGTGCCACGTGGGATTCATGAGTTTCGGTCAGCTGACTCGGCCGGTGGTGGTGGTGCTTGTACTAATAACACTGTTGCGGCTACTTCTTGTCTCAGTGGCGGCGGCGGTCTGGAGGTGGAGGCTGGAGGCTGTCTTGGCGGTGATGGCGGCTCCGGGAGGTGGCCGAGGCAAGAGACTCTCACGCTTCTGGAGATCCGGTCACGACTCGATCACAAGTTCAAAGAGGCTAATCAGAAGGGGCCGCTCTGGGATGAAGTCTCTAGGTAAAGTTACATACCCTAATTATAATATACCCTATGTGTTCTTCATCTTCTTCTTCTTCTTTTCTTTTCTTTCTCGTCTAGAGTTGTAAAACGACTAGACTATGAAGTGCAGTTGCAAATCCAGGTGTTGTGTTTGTGATGACGTTGATGAGTACTGATTTGTGCAAAATGAGTTGTATCACTGAGTCACTGACTCGTTTTCTGTTTTCAAAATGTGTAGCCATCTTTTAAAGTATAGGGTGGTTTCTTCGATGCAATTCGGTACCAATTATCGACTGGTTTTCTTCTGATGAGAAGACATGATGAATCAATTGAAAATTTGAAATTAACGTCCTTTTGACACACATTCATTACGTTCTTCTTTTGAAATTTGAATGGTCATTCCCGTGGTCATATATACTAGATCATACGCTTACCAAACATATGTGAGGCATCATAGCATAATCATTACAAAATTAAGCATCATGAACGAATCACATGCTCTCAACTCAATTAGTTTGCCTGCAAATACTGTCAAATCAGTCATTTCTGTGCTCCCTTAATTTGTTAAGATGATCAGACACTTAATTGATTCAGATGTTTCTTGCAGGATCATGTGTGAGGAACATGGGTATCAAAGAAGCGGAAAAAAATGCAGGGAAAAATTCGAAAACTTGTACAAGTATTACAAGAAGACAAAGGAAGGAAAGGCCGGAAGACAAGATGGCAAGCACTACAGATTCTTTCGGCAGCTTGAAGCTCTCTATGGCGAAACTAGCAACAACATTGCCGCCTCATCACTCCCGCCAGATCAATCCCATTTCGTCGGTAATAATAATATCAATAACAACAACAATAATAATAGTTTTCGTTATCAAGCTCAACCGAGTCATCAAGATACTACTACTGCTGCTACATATCAGTCCACTCAGAGCGTCTCGAACTCCTCCGATTTCAAGGACTCCTCTTCCTCGGAGGACAACGGCGCCAGTGCCATTGCTCCGATAGACGATGACGTGCTTGAGATGAAGAGAATGAGGAAGAGGAGGGGATGGAAGGTGAAGATAAAGGAGTTTATCGACGTGCAAATGAGGAAGATGATGGAGAAGCAAGACGAATGGTTGGAGAAGCTGACGAGCACGCTTGAGCAGAAAGAAAGGGAGAGGGTGTTGAGAGAGGAGGAGTGGCGAAAACAAGAGGCGGGCCGGGCGGAGAGAGAGCAGCAGTTTTGGGCTAAAGAGAGGGCATGGATTGAATCAAGGGATAAAGCTCTCATGGATGCATTGCAGAAACTAACAGGAAGTAGTACTAGCCATGAAGTAAAGACTTCTTCTTCAACACCAGAGCAAGATCACGAGGACATTGTGAGTGAGCAACGGACATGGCCGGAATGCGAGATTAACAGATTGGTTCAGCTGAGAGGAAGCATGGAGTCGAGGTTTAGTACTAATCAGAGAGGTGGGTGTTCAGATGAAATTCTTTGGGAGGAGATAGCGTCCAAGATGAGTTGTTTGGGGTACGAAAGGAGTGGAATGGTGTGCAAGGAGAAATGGGAGAGCATAAACTATGGGAGCAAGTGTTCCAAGGAGTTGTTCAGTAAGAAGCGGAAGGAAAACAATCTTTCAAGACCAACTTCTTGTTACTTTGGGAATAATGAGTCTAATTCCTCAATGTACAACAGTCAAGGAGGAGTCTATGCTACTTGTGAAATGAACAATCATGAACGTGTTGATGATGGTTCTCCTCCTGCTAATCCAAATGTAGGCAATGCTGCAGTGGTGAACGAGACTTGTTTTCCATTTTTGATGGGTGAAGGAGACAACTTGTGGGAGAACTATGGTTTGAAGCTCAGCAAGGGTAGTTAAAACCAGTGAATTAGCGATGAGGATCGTATCGAAGATGACGACAACAACTTGTAAAAGGGTAACTGGAGGGTGGTTTTGCTGACTTGTTATATAAGCAAGGAGCTAACTGAGGAATTCATATATGCATGTATAGGAGAGAGGTTTGATGTTTAAACTTCAGGGAGGAAAATAAATTAAGCATTTTATTTTCTTTCTGATGTACTACTTAATTGAGCAAGGGAGGTCTAAGCAACCTTAGTGTTGGGATTGTCATCCTCTCCAACCCAAACCCTGATTTTCAAAGTTTTATATATCGATCTTTAATTATTAATTATGCATAAAATTTACTTTCTTGATGCATGAAAATGGTTCATTTTGGGTTAATTTTATTTTTTGTTCATAGATATTACTGTATACATTTTCCTCTTTAATTTGTAATCAATTAATATGGGAGTACATTTGCATGATTTGTTTAATGTCTCATGCATCTTTACCTTTTGTTAAAAGGGAGTTCTAGTTAATGTCTCTCCCTTTCTTGTCAATTTCTTCTTTTTTATTTAATAAAACTTAATTTCTTTTGCCAAAAAAAATTAATATGGGAGTACGCTTTTAATTGTATAATGGATGCGGATGAGAGTCATGAGACACTAATAGTTGTCGCTCTTCCTGGAATTGGCGATTAGCAGGATGATATATGCAATTGTTTTGTTTTTGTGAAGATGGATCGAATTATTTATGAGACTTAAAAAACCAGTTTTCTCCTTATGCATAAACAGCATCTTGTTAAACAGTGTACTTAACTATGATTATATGGTTGAATGTAACCATGAAAGAGCTTTATAATCATAGCTCAGCACTTTTTGTTACTTTAATAATCTACCGACTTAACCTTCTATCTTCTCTGAGTACTTAGAATTAGCCAAATATATAGGAAATAAGGTTATACCATATGTCAAACACTTAAGCATAAATTATAAAGATAACATCCCAAATCATCCATATATATAGAGGAAAGAACAAATTGATCGATAACTGGTTTCGACCACCCAAATTAGAGGTAATATAAATCCTGATAGATGAGAGACAAAGAAAAACATATTGTATCTTATAGAGAGTGAAAAGATTGAGAATAAACCTCTTGCTAAAGAGTAAAGCAAGAGGCAAACAGTTCTACAAGCGAGAAGGTTCAGCTGAAGCCTTCACGTATTGACTTCATCCAACAGAACAAATAAAGGAAAAAGAGAGCGAAAGAAATGAAAGGCAGGTTCCCTTTGAGGCTTGCCTCCATTGGAAGCTGCCTAACTTCTTGGCCTGGCATGGTTTCTGGTAGCTATGAAACTGACAAGGAGGGAAGCAACCATGTACAGTTTAGCAAAATAAATGCCAGTACCAGGTTTCACTACACACCAGAAACATGTCATTATCTTCAAACCAGTGAAGGAGTCATCTACAGTGAGTATATGTATGCATGTATGTATTCACGTACGTATATATATATATATAATATATATGTATGAGAGAAATTATAAGCATATATACCCCTTTAGAACAACTGCATACAAAACTTCTTAATAATTGATGGCCGTAATTTGATGGGCTTGTCATGTTGTTGATATAGTTTCTTTTCTCATTCAGCTTTAAACAGTAATTATTTTGGAATCTATCTTTGTTATGGTCGAATTTTCTAAACAACTTTAGTTTCATGATGATTGTCAGGCTATAATCTTCTTCCTGCAGCTCCAATAGAAAGCACTAGCTAGTCCTATCTATTAACATCCACTTAGAATGCATATGCAGTCATGCATGTTCACCTAGTCAGTGACTGACCAATGATTCGTGGTCAGTCACCGTTGAATTTAAATCTAAGGGTATGGAGAATTATTTTTTAGTAGAGTTGTTTTGTTTTCAACCCTTAAATGCTAATATTCTAATGGTGACTGACCATGAATCTCTTAGTCAGTGACATTGACCATGTGAACACTACTCTAGAATGTTAATAGGATATCTGAGCTCACCTCAGAAATAACCAACGTCATTGTACACTAAATGTATGTTTGGTACTCGGGGCTGCATTAGACCTCCTTATTTTTTAAGATTGTCGTGTACTTATGTTTGGTATCTTAAGTTGTACTAATGTTAACTCATGTTTGGTGTTGCATGAGATTAGATGGTAGTTTGCTTAGTTTGTGATTTAGAATGATGGTGTTATCTAAGGATGACCTATTTGAGTATCCACAATAACATTATCTAAGAAGGGAAAAATGAAAACAATGTATTACATAAGCTCATTTATTTTAGTATCCAATAATACTAAACACAATACTAACTAAATTAGACTTCTTATTTAGCACAACTCATTTAGTCTCATGAAACAAATATACACAAGCAAGGTCTGAGGCTAGAGGTTCGAGTTTTCTCACCCATACAAGGAAGCTGTGCATCGATCTTTCGCTATCAGTTGCATTCAAATGATCGATAACCAGTGCATCGATTAGAGGGATATATGCATGTCATTGATAAGAGAAAATAGATAGAAAGAGACTTTTGAAACAGCTTTTCTGTAGGCTTTTAGACAATGGGGACAAATCATAGATGATTATCTTCTGCTTTTTTGGTAAATGACAATCATATCGAAGCTTATTACTCTCTCTTAAACGTCAGGCTGTGTTCATGTTCATCATAACACTAGTAGTACTGGACTGCTGCTACTGCGACGTACACTCATATATATGGTTTATCTGTATATACATATTGACAGAGATGACTAGTACTCCTTGCAGTGTGCATAGGAAAGCGTAAAGAAGCTTCCCACCAGAGGGAACCAAACAATGGGGGGACATTTCAGTCATTGTCGATCACTGTTTTGCCAGTACCACCACACCATTTTTCTCTTTCTCTTTTACCATTTTCATGAATCTTCAAAGCTTCAACAACCCATGCATGCAGCTTTGCTTTTGCTTCGCTGAGCTGAACTTTACCGTTCCCAAGGCTCATCTCGTCGAGCTGTCGAAGGAGGACACGAAGCTACATACACATCGACAATTATGGAACTTCTAAGTTCAAGCAAGCCAGCTTTTCTGGGGAGGCCTTTCTAAACCTGCCTTTTCTTGTGATCTATGTGACCACTTACTGGCATGGACTGATGAAGCACCAAAACAAAACAAAAACAAAAGACGCAACTGTTCTACTCAAGTTTTCCACAACACGGCTTTGCCCCAGTTTGAAGAATCATATTATCAATCTAAAATTCCTAATCTCCCCCTTTGAAATATTTCATCATAGGATTTAACTGTTTATCACTACCACCCTTCTTTACAGAACAGAAATTAACCCCATTTAACACTCTTTGCATGGAGCTTGGAACTTTGGATTAAAATTCATTAATTGGTTTAGGTGATTGAACAAGTGCTCGATCAACATAATCGTTTGTAACTAGACTAATGAGAACCAAGAAAGTTTAGAGGTTAGGAAAGTAAGAAGTAAGTTTAATCATAACAGTATATGACTGCTAGCATTTCGTGTGCTATATGTTATGAGAGTTACAAGGTGCAGTGGAAATGATTCTAGTGGTTGTTCTAATAGTGGCTATGTAATATGAACCCCAATACAAAATCCTATGTCAACTGTAAAATTCACTAGCAGTTGTGTAAGAGTTTGGCAAGTGAATAAGATCTATTGGACTAAATTCCTGATTTGATCTATATTGTTTCTCTTGTGTGTGTATGTGAAGTTGAGTGCCAAGAGTATTCTTCAATTCCTTACACAAGTGAAATCTCCTTATCCTATATTCAATTATGTGGCATATGTGAGCTTGAATTTTCAATTTTATATGTCATCTGCACTTATTACTTTTAAGGTGATTAATTATCATGTCCAAAATGAAGGTAAAGACTTATAGGAGGTTGGTTACAACCCATGTCTCTTAATTGTTTTTTTTTTCCTAAAGATATTATGGTGATTGTGCAGAGTTATCTTTTTTTATGGTGGATTCATGAAATCAGATCAACTAATGAAGTAAAGAAGGTATAAAATGATACATAATGAGAATCTTTACATGTCGACAAGTTATCAGAGTCAGACTTGAAATGAGGCCTGAAAGTCTGTCACTTCTAACCCATTATATATTGTATGAGCCCAAACAAGGTAAGAATGCATCTACAGTTCGGAACAATTGAGTTAATAATGGCTGTGGTTTGGAATATATGATTCTCCCGATGATTTTTACCCTGCTGTTCTTCTATCGTTTATTCAAGTTCATGGTAAGAACAAGGTATTTGGCACTAGCTGCATGTTTAGTTAGAGTATGCCATAGCAAAAATGCTTGGTGTTTTATCACCCAATTACATTTGTAGTTTGTAATTCTGGTGTATTATATTTTTATTAATCCCAGCAGATGTTAACGAGGGTCTTCTTTAATCACCATTTACCATAGCCAGGACCTTCGTTGCCAATTTTGTTGTTGTTATTGTTTTCTCAATGTTGAAACATGAACGATGAGACTAGTCAAAACCTCCAAATGGATCTTTGGCACCTCCTCACGCAAATCTGTTTCTCTTGGAATCAGTCTTCTTTTTGGTCTCAAGCTAGGAGGCTTTATGGTCTTGAACGCCAATGTTGATCTCACTGATCTGCGCAGATTTATTGGTGGGTGATTACAAGGCCAGGTTCAAACACCCAAGGCTCAATTTGTATACGTCAGACGAGCAGAGGGTAAGAAGAATAAGAAAGCAAAATTTAGCAACAGCAAACATTGGTTATTCAGAATGTAAGATGCTTATCTTCATTCAAGCAAAATATATATCATGATCCGTTCTTTTGAACAGGCATAGAAACATTTCAAACTCAACATGTCAATGCTCTTCAAGCTTTTTATTCTAACAAACCCTACAAACCAAGATCAAGATTGAAAAACAGAACTTTGAAAAATCCCTAAAACTATATGCCTGAAAAAGCCAATGTGATACACAACTCAGAAAGATAGTTTTCCAAAAACAGAGCACATGGAGAGAAGTCTAAAACTTCTTCAGTACTTGTAGTCCTTGACATGAAGGCTCTCAGCAGCTCCTTCTCCGAGCTTGGCATCACCCTTGTAGATTCCCAAGGTTGCCTCTGAGTTGGCCTTGGCCCTTGTGAGGAGTGCCTGCTGGGCAGCCTTGACATTCTCTTTCTTTCCTGACCAAGCCTTGAGAGTGCTGGCCTGAAGAGCACGGCCAAAAGAGAAGGAAAGAGTCCATGGCTTCTTTCCCTTGAGCTGGTTCATGGCGTTAAGGTTGAGGGTAGCCTCCTCCTCACTCTGTCCACCAGACAAGAACACCACAGCAGGGACAGCTGCGGGGGTAGTGCGCTGCAAGGCACGGACGGTGTACTCAGCAATCACTTCTGGTGAAGCCTTCTTGGCTTCAGATCCGGGAGTAACCATGTTGGGCTTCAAGAGAGTTCCTTCAAGAAGGACGTGGTGGTCATTGAGAGCCTTGTAACATGCAGCAAGTACACGCTCAGTCACATCAGCACACTTGTCAATGGAGTGGGGTCCATCAACAAGGATCTCAGGCTCAACAATGGGTACCAAACCATTCTCCTGGCAGATGATAGCATAACGAGCCAAGCCATTAGCATTCTCGTTGATTGAGAGCTGAGATGGCTCATTGGGACCAATCTTGAGAACGGCACGCCATTTGGCAAACCTGGCACCAGCTTCGTAGTACTTAGCGCAGCGGGCACCAAGGCCATCCAATCCCTGGGTTGTGGTCTCACCATCAGTACCTTTAAGCTCAACAACACCCTTGTCAACCTTGATACCAGGAAGAACACCACCCTCGTTCAAGACATCAACGAAAGGCTTGCCTGCACAATACAACAAGCATTATATTGTTAAGATCCATCCATCAAGAACAAATAACCGAAAACGGGCAACACTCAACTAACCAGAAGATTGAAATGAAACAATATACAAAGGACACAATTTAAAACCTACATAGATAATTTCTTGAGAGAAAGAAATAGCAGATTGATCAGAGTACACAAATAACCACGCACAAAGCTGGCAGTATCATAAAACTGAGATCATGGTGAAGGTACCTTCAGCTGTCTTCTGGTAGAGGGTCTCCTCAAAGAGGATCACTCCACTAAGGTACTGGAGGACACCAGGGGCAGTGAAGAGGAGCTCACGAAGAGCACGCCTGTTCTCTTCAACATTCTCAACTTTGATGCTGTCAAAACGTTTTCCAATAGTGCCAGTGGACTCATCAGCAGCTAGAATACCCTTTCCAGGGGTGCCAATGTAGGCAGCATTCTTAATGAGCTCATCTGCAAGGCATCCAGAATTCAGTCAACGGAATCCACAAAATCATAAACATAAATATTGAAACATAACTCTACAATAAAATATTTAAAAAAAACAAACAAACAAACAAACAAACAAGTAATCTTAAACAAACTTCCGAGCTATCAAAAACTTAATCAAAAGGCCATTGTTCAAACATCAAATTGTAATCAACGCAAGAAGACTATAACAAGTGGATCATCAACGATATGAAGCATACATCATTCTACGAACCCTGAAACATCAAAGGATCTAGAGGCAGAACTAAACAAAGTTCTCCAGGACTAGAATACTCCACAAAACAGATCATAAATCCAATAAGATCGAACCTAACAGTTCCAACAGTCAAACAAACTAAGCTATCAGTAACCGTAACATGCTACGACGAACTGATTCCAACTATGAAAAGTCAAACACAAACACAGGCAAAGCATGCATAAAAGTCAGATCTAAAACTCGACAGTAACATGAACAGATCGCTTTCACTTACAAACTCAATCGAACAAAAACACAACAGATCGCAAACATAACTCGGATGACTATACGATACTGAAACAAGGACTATCTCATAAATCAAAATCTGAAAACATGAACACAAAACAGATCTACACAAAACATCGAAGCAGATATACAAACAGAGCAAAACAGAAGAGTAGAATCTACGAAACAAATGAAATACGGATCGAAGAACAAGAAGAAGATTCAAATTACCAGCGTATTTGCCTCTGTAAGCAGTCATGGTTGGTTGGTACTAAGCTTGGAGAGAGAGAGAGGGAGGGTTTGGTCTGAGAAATCGAGAGAGACGAAAGAGAAGAAATATGGAGAGAGTGAAGGGTGGGTGAGCCCTTTTTAAGAAGAGAAAATGATGCGAAAAAGGGCCCCCTCCAAGTATGAGTCAGCCACTATTTTCGCTTGGCTTCTTTCCCACGTACTTTTTTTTTCTTCTCCACGTAACTATGTCAGTTTACTTTTTTGCCCCCACCCACCTCTCAATTGAGCCCATATTCATTCCCTGTTTTTTAAATTTTGCAATCAGCTCTTTGATTTTGTAATCCGGATTCATAAATGTAAAACATCTTTTGCGAAGATTTTTTTTGTTTTACTTTTCCTTATTGCCAAAGTAAAAATATCATCAAGACATCAATCATCGTCTGAAGGCAGCATATTTGAGAGCTGAGAATTTTGATTTTCTAAATTTATTACAGTAATGTCTAACGCTATTGAGAGCCGTTACCATCTATAATCTTGTTCTAACCACATTTAAATTATTGATGAATTACAATGAATTACATTTTCTATATATGTTCGAAACTATATAAAGACAAGGTGGTTCTCTATTCAATGCATATATTAATATTTGGTTATATTTGTCGATATGTAGAGTCGAAATCTTTTATTTTATTTTAAGTTTTAAATTAGATATTTTAGAGTTGGGAAAAAAAGCCGAAAATGGTAATTAGGGATGGCGGTTGAGGGGCTCTAAAAGTGTCACAAAACAAGCAGCCGTCCCGTGATTAGGTAGGATGACACGGGGGGAGCGGTCAAGACTCGAGATTTTGATGGCAAAGAAAACAAAGGCAAGAAGCAGCCAACCAAATCCTGTGGGGTTTGAAAGCAACTCTCTTCTCGGTTTGGTACTTCTATCACAGATTTAGCTTCATGCTCTTTTTTGTGTTTTTTATTTTAACAAAGCATTCTGGGTTTCAAGATAATTAGCCTGAAGTTCTAGGTTTGCCAATTGCCATTATGTTTGGCACACCAAATGACCAAACGGTTCCAACTGTTTTTCTTCCCCAGCTTGCTCTCTATATCTCCAACCTGGATATCAGATGCAGACTCATGTCAATAATGTAAAATAGGTAATGAGTTAGGGGTTCAATTGAATGGCATTAATTGTGTCTACAGCTTGTGTAGAGTTGGTAGTTTTGATTGTAGGCTGGCTACTCAATCTAACATGAACGAATGAATGACATTTCCAATGGACTTTGTTTGTTTTGTTCTTACAAACACCCAACAAATTACTTTGGAATAGCCACTGAATAAGTGAAATGCCTTGTAAAGTTGTAAATACAGATGCTTGTTAGAAAAGTTGGCAAATCATTGTTCCAAAAGTAGATGAGTACAACTAGTTAAGAATTAACGACGTAATTTTATTTACTGTGATCATTTAATTTACTAAATGATCGAACATTTTCAAAATTAAAATTCAAAGCGATACAAAATTGAATCAAAATTTATACAAATTAGATTCAATTGTCAATTATGTATGCTATCATGTTGAATTTGGTTGAAGTGTTGAACATAATTGATATCTTCATTAAAGAGCTTTGCAGCGTCAAAGGGGGATGTACTACAACATGCTTCATGTTAGTTCTTCCACTTCTTTGTCGCCAATATATTTTTTTTCAATTACTTACAAGTCAACTGTCAACCCAATAATCTTAGTTATAAATCATTCAACCAAACTTTCAACATTTATATTTATATTCAACCAACGCCAGCTTCAAACTAGCATCAGTTTAAATCATGCCCCACATTTTCTTTTAATTTCTTGTCACGCTGATTTCCTATATTATTAAAAATGACAAATTATTTGAAATAAAAAACACGGCAAACATGGCATGAGAGCATTCCTCATTAGGTCCTTGCCACCCTAGCTATAAGACCCAAGAAAAGCTATAAACAAAATTAGTTGACGTTTTATTTTATAATTATACATTCATGAATTGATTTTGTCATAAGAACATTGCTAGCAATCTACTCCCAATCTTCCTAATTTGTATACATTGCTGGTCGATCGGTTTGGTATAGATTGGTAGTTTTTTGTATCAAAGTTTTTATTAAAGAAATGATCGAGACGTCTTTTCCAACGTTATGACTGTCTTCGGTAGTTTTTTTTTCTACATGAATCATGAAATACCAGGGGCAGAGCTACCATGAGATGTGAACCCCCCCCCCCCCCCCACGGGAATATATTCATGCGTTCATAAACAGAAAACTAATAGTTTAAGAAGGAATTACTGGCCCCAACATTAAAATATAGAGATAATTAAAATAACATACTATTAACTACTTACTTATTATTCATTGATCATATATTAAAAATTTTTTTTTCATGATATGATAACGGTAAATCATGTTATACTAAATCTCAACCCCTCCTAACTTTAAATTCTAGCTCCGCCACTGTGAAATACGGTTGCAATTTAAAGAAAGTAAATTCAGAGGTAGTTGATGTAAATATTCGGATCGATATTGTATATAATTTTTTTTTTCAACAGTTAATTTCATATATTTATCCAAACAAAAAAAAATGTTTGAAGAAATAATGCTTGAATTAGAATTACGACAAATAATGTGTGTTATATTTCTCCCGTCCCTACAATCACCACCATGTATGGCAAGTTACCTTCACATCTAACATGGAGTGTATAAGAATAAGATCGAGGTTTGGATGTTCGAAGTTGAGGCTTCACCTACCTCTCTTCATCTCTCTTTCTCTTCCTCTTCAAACTAGTTGAGGAGGCAGGTGGCATGGAGTTAGCCCACAATGAAATAAAGAAAGAAACCAAACAAACAAGTGATGCGTGGATCCAACGCAAATTTTGTAGAACAATGAAGAAGAAGACAGTCAGGTCCTGCATAAGCCTAAGTTTGAATATTCTTTTATTATTATTCTGGATCCAATCTTTGTGTAATATATATCTATATATATTCGAGTTCGTTCCGATCTGTTTTTCTTCTCTGCTCACATGGCAATGTGACTGGCGCTGCTTCTACTAATAGTAGCAGTAGCAGCAGTGATCGAAATATTAAATAATGGATGTCTTGCTCTCTTTTTTTTTTTTTTTTTTGAGTAAAACCTATCTAACGGTGAACGATAAGTACGTTTTAAAATAAATCACTAATGGGCATATGCTTCATCCACGCTGTAAATGTAAACATGATTCATCATAATAGCAGCTTATTCTTTTGTTCTTCTTCTCATTTTTTCCTAGTTTATAGCTATTTTTAACGGCGTAGGCATATAGGTTTTCCGAGAGATCGCCGGAGGCGGCGGTCTACCATCCCTAGCAACGAGAGAGAGAGAGAGAGAGAGAGAGAGAGAGAGAGAGAGAGAGAGAGAGAGAGTAGA
>NC_020496.1:13082034-13103987 GCF_000184155.1 Fragaria vesca subsp. vesca
GAGAGAGAGAGAGAGTTTTAGTTAGTTTTACTAATAATAGTTGAGTTTTCAAGATTTGCCAAAATAAACATCTTAAAAGAGGTATAATACGTAAAATAAGTCAATTTTTTCTCAAACAAAAAAGTAAAACATCCACAACAAAATTAGTTTCTCTCAACACATGAATCTAGAATACACCTAGTGATGCCTTATTATAGTTGTTGCAGTAGAGGTTCTTTTATTTCCTCCCAACTCTGCTCATATAGAGGTAGATAGAGGTAATGTAATGTCTCTATTGTGATATATTCTGAATTGCATAGAAACTAAAAATCTGTGCCAGAGTGTGGACATTCCTTGGTCAATCCAACTGTATCAAACAGATTCGCAATTGTGTCATCGAAACTGTCCATTTCTTTGATAACAATGGAGGAATAAATAGTCTTCCATTTTACTTCAGGACATATATGCATAAAGGAGAGATATGGCCTAATGGACAAGGGTGACAACATTCCAGAGTGTGAGAGCAAAAGCTCCCAAAAGCCAAACAAAAAAAAAATCTGACCAAAGCTTCTTCAGTTGTGTAAGAGACTAATAGGATGTGCTATAAAGTTGGTTGCAATTTAAACCTTTTCGCAAACAGAACGCCGGTACCTCAATTTTCTCCATACACGCACTGAAGAGGTCTGGTGACGAATATGAGATGCAATGCAATATAAGACATCAAAATCAAAGATTAACCAAAATTACCTAACACACGAGTAGTTCTCCAACTAAACCAAATTAAGGGGTAAATAACAACTCTCTTTGCTTGCTAATATTCCTCAAGCTTATATCAGACTAGCATCTCATCCCGAGTTTATAGAGAAAATGGTTTTCCCAAAAGGACCGACCTATACTAGGACAGAAGACATAGAGAGAACAAGCTACCAAACAATGACAGAAGAGACATAGAGAGTACATGCTACCAAACAGCTCGATTAATACTTGTAGTCCTTGACATGAAGACTCTCTGCAGCACCCTCACCAAGCTTGGCATCGCCCTTGTATGTTCCCAAGGTTGCCTCTGAGTTGGCCTTGGCCCTTGTGAGGAGAGCCTCCTGGGCAGCCTTGACATTCTCTTTCTTACCTGACCAAGCCTTGAGAGTGCTGGCCTGAAGAGCACGGCCAAAAGAGAAGGAAAGAGTCCATGGCTTCTTTCCCTTGAGCTGGTTCATGGCGTTAAGGTTGAGGGTAGCCTCCTCCTCACTCTGTCCACCAGACAAGAACACCACAGCAGGGACCGCCGCAGGGGTAGTGCGCTGCAAGGCACGAACTGTGTACTCAGCAATCACTTCTGGTGAAGCCTTCTTGGCTTCAGATCCAGGAGTGACCATGTTGGGCTTCAAGAGAGTTCCTTCAAGAAGGACGTGGTGGTCATTGAGAGCCTTGTAACATGCAGCAAGGACGCGCTCAGTCACATCAGCGCACTTGTTGATGTCATGGGGTCCATCAACAAGGATCTCTGGCTCAACAATGGGTACCAAGCCATTCTCCTGGCAGATGATAGCATAACGTGCCAATCCATTAGCATTCTCATTGATGGACAGCTGAGATGGCTCATTGGGACCAATCTTGAGCACAGCACGCCATTTGGCAAACCGGGCACCAGCTTCGTAGTACTTTGCGCAGCGTGCACCAAGGCCATCCAGACCCTGGGTTGTGGTCTCACTATTGGTACCAGCAAGCTCAACAACACCCTTGTCAACCTTAATGCCAGGGAGAACACCACCTTCCTTCAAGACCTCAACGAATGGTTTGCCTGCAACATTCATGGATCATCAATAAGGCAACGGCTCCAGGATATTTAGGGAACCAATATGTAACTAAGACCATAATCCATATAAACTCTTAATACTTAAAGCAACATTCAATTGAACTGAAGATTTATAGATTAGAGATGCAATTACAAGTGGCGAATTATATTGCAAAGGTAACCGATGGTAAGCATTGAAGAACTTGGCAATAAAACAACAACATTACAAAGAGGAGTTGTCAAATACCTTCAGCTGTCTTCTGGTAGAGGGTCTCCTCAAAGAGGATCACTCCACTAAGGTATTGGAGTACACCAGGGGCAGTGAAGAGGAGCTCACGAAGAGCGCGCCTGTTTTCCTCAACATTCTCAACTTTGATGCTGTCGAAACGTTTTCCAATGGTGCCAGTAGACTCATCAGCAGCTAGAATACCCTTTCCAGGGGTGCCAATGTAGGCAGCATTCTTAATGAGCTCATCTGGAACAAACAAAAAATTCGGTACCCACAAATGATAAACTAATCAGCATACTCCTAGATACAGGCAAAACTTGATCAAAATCACAATCCCTCGATATTTCTAAACAAATGATATGCATGCTTCAATCGACGACACATAAAATCTCTTCAGGTACCAAGTTCAAAATCACGGCATGGCCATCAATAACAGATGGAATACTAGAACGAAAGGATATAAATCATCCGAAAACATTACATGCAATTGCCCCCCAAAATCAAAGATCTCTAGCACACACAATTATGCAACAAAACTCATAACCAATATTGAATCACATAAGCACCCACTAACATAACTAGATAAGCACCCAAATCAAACAACATAATTATAAAATCAGTGAACAAAAATAAAAACAGAGTATATAGTCACTGGTAAAAGCACTGGCACAAACTGATCCAATACACCATCCAAAACTTAAACCCAACATGCAAATACATCATAGAGATCATTCACAGTCTGTCGAATCAGGCCGAGATAACACCAAAAACCCATGAATCAAAAGATGGCGAGCGATTGAAACAGAGAAAAGTTCACTAAGTTTACAAACAAGGAACAAAAATTAAAGAGGTGGGTTGTAGACGATTACCATGGTACTTTCCCTTGTAGGCCGTCATTTGGAGAAGGAGCAGATCGGAAGCGGAGATGTGAAGACGGTTGTGAAATAGAGATAGGATGATGATGATGGAGTTGATGGGATTAGGGCTTTAATATGAGAGAGCCGAGGCCTTGGGGATCACGTTGCTCACTCTACTCATTTACTCTTTTGCCCTTCCATATTTGGGTTTTACCGATCCATATGATTCCCCCATAAACCCTTCAAAAAAATATAATACCCTAAAAATGGTTTTTTTGTCCGAAATTCACTAGTTCCGAGATTGAAAACTGAAATTTTTGTCCGAAATTCACTGGTTCCTCTGCATCCGTGTATATCGAAACTGTAACAATATTTACGTGGTTAGTAATTGACTACGAAAATTATGTTATATAAACTTATCAGTGAAAGAAAATTATTTTGTAATTGAATTGTTTGGCTTTAACCATTGGACATTTAAGAAGAATTGAGCACAATTTCCTGAATCGAATATGCAAGAGGATCTAGTCAACACCACCGTCTAAGATTACTTATATTCACTCGGATCTCTTTCGATTTCGTCAAGATCCTCACAAGAGTGAAATGAATAGTATTCTCTTTCTACTAGAAAGAGGGCTATATCAATTTTCACATCTACATATGATTAAGTATGTTGAGGGTTTTGATTTCATCGAAAAAGTTTTACGTGATTACTAGCGATTTTAACTTCATGTTTATGAGTTGCAGAGAACAATCTCACATATGATGTTTTTTTTACCAATCACTATATAGATGACATATTATTGATTAAGTTGATAATTTAGATATGAATCACTGACATCGATAATGAAAATCTTTGTTGTTACATTTTAAATTTCGTGTGAATCGTTTTACTAGCTTATTTACCTCAAAGTAGCCAAAAGAGAACGGTTGGACAATTAGCGAATAATTGAAAATGAAATAAAAAGGGTGAGGGGTATAATAGGCAAACCAATTAGATGAAGGCAAATTACTGCCTTAGCCAAAACAAGCTTCTGGAAACCACTGCGGTGAAATAGGTGGGTAGGGAAGGGTCAAAGTATCGTGATGAGAAAGAAAAGAGAGCCGCAAAACCCAATGCATAAAACGGTGGGCCGGATCGGAGAGCGATTCTGGAGGCCCTTATTCATCGGAATACCAGATATCAAAGACCACGTTTTAGGGGCGCCAAGTGGGTTTTAGCTTTATACCTTCTCTATATATCTCAACTCTAAGATCTTAGCTCTATATATGGATTTGCCTGATTGCCACATGCCTTTCTTTTACCCCATTTCTGACTTTACTCCGGATGAAATTTGCTTTCATCTCACCAAAACTCATGATGATCTAGCAAGTTTACGCAAGCCGATTTGCAACACCATTTGATTCCTTAAAAATGTGACGAAGAATTACAAAATTGTAAGCCTTTATGTAATGACCACAATCAACTAGAATAGTACTAGAGCGCACCTTGTTCCTGCAATTGTGAATGTCTGGATTGGTGATCAAGACGATGAAGGCCAAAGCTCTCTTTCATTTGGAGGATGCAACTCTGTTCCAAACTGTTAAAAGTATTTGTAATATGTTGAGTGTGGCCATAGCACAACATTGCCTGAAAAGAAAAAAGAAAAAAGAACAGAACAGTTAGAACTATCAATTCAGGAAATGCTTCCAAGTGTAAATGAGCAGGTCACCGTCCATAAGAGGTTGCAATTTAAAATGAACTATTTCTTCTGTAATTGTAGTGCTTGAATGTTTGACTTTATGTCCTCAAAAAAAAAAACTAGAATAGTACTAACCTCAGCCAAATCTCCATCCTCAGTAACCAGAGCCTTCATTATAGTAGCACAGATCAATCTTTCGAGCTCTCCAATCAACCGTAAAGCTAGCTTTTGGCATTCTTTGAGGAACTTTTTGGTTTAAAAGTTTGATCCAACAAGTCTTAAAACCGAAGGTGTAGATGAGATCGATATGACGTTACTTCGTGCATGGATTGCAGAATCCCGGACACTGCAAACCATAGTGCACAGTTTAGCTTTTCAATTACGATCGAAACCATTGCCACTTCTGATGTGATTTTAGGTGCTCATTGCAACTGATTTAAACTTTTTAGCATTCTAGGCTAATTTTAGCCTTTCAAATCGAATCAAATTCTCTCATGCTAACCAACTCGATCATTCGCCAAACTTTTTCCTTCGGTTTATCAACAAACAGAAATAAGTGATTCGATGGAACACCCCTACTAAAAATCTCTTGCACTTACAAATCCCATAACTTGTTAATGAGATGGTGACTTAAATTTATTGGCACATGCGAGGCTGGACCTAACAATTTGCAATCTTGCACTGAAATTAAATCAGAGAAAATGGTAGCCATGGACGACGTTTGTTCCTGTATTATGTTTAAGTCTGTCATCTTCATGCAACTATCCAACTCTGTATATACTCGACGGAAACCTCAACAATTCACCACTTTAGATGGTGGAGCCTGCTTAGTTATAGAGTAGGAGCTTTCCCAGTTGTTCACAAATTGTGTGTGTGTTTTTTTTTTCGACAAGTGTTCACAAATTGTGTTGAGAATATGACCCGAAAATGACACAAACTACACGGGATTATCAAGGATCACTGTTGCCTTTCTTATTCATGCATGTGTTGTGATATGATTCATACAGTACAGTACTGTTCTACTTGTTTTGTGTTTCAAATTTTATACTTTGGATTAAGAATGTTAGGAATTTGGCTCTTGCATCATCTTGACATTGAAGACCCAAAGCTCATCTATTACAAAGTTGCTCAAAGTTGACAACTAGAAAACACTAACCTGTGTTTTTCTAACCGTGAAATTGAAATTTATGGACCGTTATATGATATATGAATTGATACATGATATATGAATTGATACAATTCATATGAGTAAATACATCATTACTAATAAATTTATCGGACTAGTTACATACAAAACTAATAATAACTGTCTTCTAACACCTTAAATTGAAAATAACTTGGCCGGACTAGGATTATTAACAAAACTAGCTAGACATAAAGACTAACTGGCCCCAAGTATAGTCCCCATCCATAGCCCTCAACTAATTAAGTTTTATAAGTTTTCAGCAAGGTTCCAACTAATACTTGATGCTAACACAACCCAATCATGAAATAACATGACCTTAAACCCCAACCAAAGTATCAAAAAAAAGTACCTTACTTGGGTTAAAGACTTGAAGGTGTTCAACAAAAGAACATTGGTGGCTTGAACCAGTGGCGGATCCAGGATTTAACACTAGGGTGGGCTTGAATTTTTTTCTTCTTCCAGTTGATTGAAACAATAAGAAAATTTAACGATAGTCTAAAATATTTAACTAAAATATAGTAGATATATATACACTTGATTTATTGAGATGCAATAAGAAAATAAGAACCCAGCCAAAATGTACTACCACTTGACCAATTAATAAGAATTTTTTTTAGAACTATGAATATTAAATAAAATAAAAGGGGGTTATGAAATAATGAAATCAAAACTAATACCAAAATACCAAACATCTTACCAAACAAGATTATGACTCATAGTCTATAAGGCCCATTGTATAAGAGTAAGAAGTAAGAAAAAGCAAAAAAAACACAAAAAAAACAAAAAAAAACAAGAAAAAGAAGCCTATAAGGCCCATTGTATAGGAGTAAGAAGTAAGAAAAAGGGATGAAAAAAAAAAAAAATTTCTCAACCTAGGAGTCGAACCTAGGTGACTAGGTTTGCTGTAATTATGCTAAACCAAGTCTACAAATGCTTCAGCTATGCTTCTTCTCTATCCGTTAACCATTTTATTCAAACATTCTTGGTTGGGCCTGAGCCCCACCAAGCTCTTACTTGGCTCCGCGTCTGGCTTGAACTGCAACAAATAATAAGTATCATGTAGAGCAATGTCTAACCCAGAATTTGATGTTGTTGGAACACCAAAATACGGTCGATCTCGGCTCAAATAGATTCAATAGCTATGCCGGAATTTGCTTTTGTCTTGACATTCACTCTAAATCGAGGGTATGACTTGCTCTAGTTTCCTATTGTCATCGTCTACACTCCATTCTATTCATGCAAAAAACAATGTTATAATGGTGATCCATAAAAATTGGGCATGCTACAATGTCATGTTAAATGTTAGTACCTACTACCTAAAACGGGCAATACTTGTCCCCTGGGTTTTAAAAAGCCAAATCTCTATAAGCCTGAATTCATAAGACCAATAATCACCAAATAGGAAAACAATTTCAATCTGGGTATCCTTCCCAACAGGTAATAATGAAGCTAAGCTTTGCCTTAGAAGGGAAAGAGAGATAGAGAGAAACACAGGATTTTAATGCCAGAAATGTTTCCTGTAAAATTTGATTCTATACAGTTTTGAGTACAAGTAAAGCATATAGCTCCCTATAAACCTGAAGATTAACCATTATATCTTTCAGGTTTAAAACCCATAAAACCAAACAAGAACTCATAAAGTCACCGTTAATTATAAGTCTTTTTCTGCTCACTAAGAAATATTTGAAAGAAGAAAAACAAGAAAAAAGATTTATCAGTCAGGGTTCTTACAGGCACATATCAACAAGGAAAACTCAGGCCTGTCCTGTCCCTTGTGTTCAAGAACCTTCTCTTCCAGCCAGAGCCTGCTATCCAATCCACTCCTAGTCCTGAACATGAACACAGCACGCCCAGATTTCGGGTTGAACAACCAGTCATGAATGTCCCACATCAAGTCCACAAGCAAACCATCTAAAAAGATTGCCTGGTTCCCTCTGAAATTCCACTTCAACCTCTTCACCTGAAAAATATTCTTCTTGTCAATCGAAACCGTTAGCACCGGGCCTTTGGACCCTCCTTCGTCGTCTCTGTCACACTTGATCAGAATGTCATGAGCTATTCCTGAGTCGCAGAATTGAGCCTTGGTTGAATACACAGCATTACCAGAGACATGCTCACTCCTGGAGACCAATGAGAATTTCTGCTGTGATATGAGAGTCTTGTACTTCTTCAAGTCCAGCACTTCTTCAATTTTGTCACCGATGATTAGACCAAGCTCTGAGTCTGCCATGACCAATACATAGAAACCACTTGCTGGCTCTGGTCCTCCATTGTCATAATCAGCAGTGGAGAAATCCCAAAACACTTCTATCTTTAAATTGCAGGATTGGAACGTCCTGCTACCCTTTTCCTTCTGCAGTCTCTGGGAACTCGAACTCGACGATGATTTTGATTCCTCCCAAGATGAGGATGAGGAGGAGAAGGAGGAGGAGGAGGAGGAGGAATTCGTTTTGTACTCATCTACATTGACAACGAGTCCATGGCCTAGAATTCTGTTGTACCAAGTAAGAGTGATGAGAAGCTGCTTATGGTTCAAGAGCTTGGCTTTGTATATGCATGTAACTTCCTTTGGGACTGAAGGAGTCAGCTTTGGGGTTACATAGGCTCTGCTTGAAGGACCTGAACAATATGAATCGGATACCTTAATAGCATGTTCATTGTAACAAGTAGCTATACTCCTCATTTGTGTGTAGAAACCAAATCCCAGAAATGAAAAAAAAAAAAAAAAACTCAAGCTGGGAGATCTGTATGAGAATTGGGTTATGGGGTTGGGAGAGGCAAGAGGGTTTTTGGTTTTGGTTTCCCCAAGGCTGAAGAAAAATGGAAGGATTGAAGGTGACAAAAGAAGAGGAGGGTACTTGTTCTATTCTTCTTCTTCTTCCTCTTCTACTCTCTGGTTTACTTCCATGTGAGGGTGTCCTTTCTTATTCAGAGAACACACAAAACTGTTCAAAATGAAAAATCAGAAAGTGAATGACAAATTAAGGAGGACAATGAAATCCATGTTCTAGGCCAGCCCATAGACATTAATTACGGATTCCCTTAACCTTAACCAATGTTTTAAGAAATGAAGAAAGAGATGACCATAACTCCCTCTTTTATGCAATTTGCATTTATAGAAAAATGAAATTAATATTTAGCATAAAAGATCTGAGTCTGACCTGATCTGTTATACATGACTATATCAAATTAAAATACAATACTAGTTAATCACCTAATCTAACCTAATATTGTATTTTGGGTCAACCACATTGTGTTTGATAAGCGCATGATAAGGGGGGAAATTTGGTTAATGTTTCCTATAGAATAGGTCTTTGATATGCATTGGACTTTTCCTTTTAGGGTTGGGGGCAATATTTCGAAGATAATACGAGTACCGTCATCTTATCTAATAGTGTACATGAGTACATCGTAATGTGAATCAGTCAATTTGATTGTAATAAAATAAAATTCTAATTACGATTAAAGAGAACTATGATAAATAGAACGTGCTTTGTTAAAAATGACCAACGGAGCGGCTGCAATGCTTTGTTGGTTGATTGAGCTCCTAACGGATTAGTTCTGGGGCTCAGGAAGCCTTTAGGAATTAGAATACCGCAAACTTGTTGTAACTTGTCTTGGTAACATAACATGTCAAATTTTATAGTAAAGACATTTTTTGTTTGTGAATCTATCACTTGTCGCTTTCGTAAATTTTGTGACTATGCGTAGAAATTCTTATTTATTTTTTAAAATAGTAATAATAATAATAATTTAGATGGTCGTTAGCCAAACAAGGACATTAAGAAGAGTGCTTGTGAAGAACACTTAGGTAAGGGTAGGAGCTGACTTCTGGATTGCAATTTGGATAGCATGGAGTAATGTTGACGATGATGGTGATGAATGGATGATGGTGATGATTGGGCCACGAATTAAAAGCAAGCCATGAGATGTCACCTACTACAAAACTGAATTTGTATCTTTGAAGACTAAGCTAAGAGAAATTTATAAGCCCTTCCTTCTTTATGGAATTGGTTAATGCAATTCAGTTATTGGCGTAGTTGGGGTTACAAAAGCTAAACTTTACGTTTTAGAGGAAAAGAGGAATCCCAAAAGAAGAAGAAGACGAAGCCAACAAATATGTACCTGCAAAAGTGCCAATTATAAGCTTTCCCATTACCAAATAGTAAATTTGATATATGACGGTTACAAATTGGGAGATTAATAAGGAAACAAATAAAGAGAAATTACTTTCTTAGAAAAGTTTCACTCGTGAAGCTTCACTCCTTTGGACCTCTTCCTCGCTCCTAAGATTGTTATGTGCATCCCACGCAATGTGTCACCCTCTCACGCGAGATGTGAGATTTGCTGACAGAAACAAGGGGATTGAGAACAAGTCACCACCAAATATGTCGAAGCATCTTTATTAGATTTTATTTTGGCTTTTTAGCAATTTTATAAAACGTGTTTAGTTTTTAGGTAATTTAGAAACTCCAGCATACTAGCTAAAATTTTGCTATTATGACTTTTAGCTATTTCGCTAGCTAAATATAAAGAGCGGGATAATGCTCTGTATAATTTAATGTATTTTTTTAAAGATATTTTATGTGATATATAATTACATATAAACTATTTAATCTTTCTTCGAAGAATAATATTAATTTAATACTTGCTAAAGTTGTTAAAGTAAAGAGCATTGATGCAGACGTATTTCTGAAGTCGTTAAAATGACATTTTAGCTAATCTGACTAAAATTTAACTTAAAAATGACATTTTAGCTAATCTGACTAAAATTTAACTTAAAAATGACTAGCATTAGTAAAGATGCTCTCAGCGTGATGATGTTAATGGATGACTTAATTTTTTTTTTTTTTGAAAACAATGGACGACTTAATATGTGGTTAGAGAATGCTTAGTTTACAATTGGGATCTTGTAATTTAAAAAAAAAATTAATATAGGGTTTAATATATGCATGACCTCTTAAAAAACATGTAGGTTTTGTGAGTTGTACCTAAGAGCACATGCTGACATGCATTAGAAACTTAAAAGTGATGACAAGAGTTACTTGACCTTATTGAACAATTTATAAATGACTACTTCCACCCTAATTTTTTTTTAAATGGGAGGAAGATAGCAAGCTATTTTGGTTACATTGTAAGAGTATCTTTAACAATGTTATCTATTTTTCAGTTAAATTTTAATCAAATTAGCTAAAATGACATCAAAATGTCATTTTAGCTAGCCACTTTACAAATACGGCTGCATCAATGCTTTATATTTTAACTAGTTTTACATCAACATTATTCTTCAAATAAAGATTAAATAGTTTAAATATATTTATATATCACGTAAAACATCTTACAAGGAATGTATTAAATTATAGCTAGCCTCATTTGAGTCATCTCGTTCTCTATATTTAGCTAGTGAGATAACTAAAAATCATAATAACTAAACTTTGGCTAGTCTGCTAGAGCTCCGAAAGTATCAAAAAAGCTAAACACGTTCTCTTAAATAGTTAAAAGCTAAAATAGAAAATCTGTTAAAGTTGCTCTAAGTTAGTAACACACCCACCCGATCAATATTCGGACCAAGGTCTGCAAGAGTATCCTAAAACTAGACTAATATAGTGCCACAAACACATGATCTCAGAGACTCCTCAAACTTGTTGTCTACAAATTGATGAGAGTTGGGAACAAAACTCTAAAAATGGAGGTTCCATACTAAGCTAAGGGCACATTTACTAACTTAGAATGAAAATTATCATGAATCGGTATCAACAAGTATCGGTATGTGAATATTTCATTTATTTTATTGTTTACTTACCATAAGAAATCAAAACAAGAATAGTACTAATTGCGATTGATGTTGTTTACTTACGATATGGAATCAGAATTAAAACTAGTTTGATTATTAAAATACCCTAGATTGTTTGCAATTTTTTAGGGTTGGGTAATTTGGAAATATTATAATTTTGTAAGGATATTTTGAGGAGAAAAAGTTGATTCCATAAGCTTAATTCTAATATTCATCTTCTCCCTTGGGTATCAAATTAGGGGGTTTATCATAAATCGATTTCAGATGAGCAAGTGAGACCCACACTCATCGCCAATACTTTAACATGTTAGTAAATGCTAGAATTCACTTATCCCAGAATCAATTCTACCACTCTCCATTCCATATCATGTTAGTAAACATGCCATAATTACAACTTATGTTAAGATAAAGGTTGTGAAATCCACACACCCATTTTTCTTTTTTGGTAACTTAAATTTTGTTTTTTAGTAACTTAAACATTGTCTTTTTATGAATGTGTTACCAAAAAAGGAAAAAATGGTGTCTAAATTTTAATTTGGGGTGTATGAATTTCACATTTCTAAGATAATACTTATTTGAACTAATTGTATCGTTTCGTTCCATACTAGACATAGATATATTCTTTATAGAACTATAGATTAGAGGATTAGTGCATGCATTTCTTCTTCTTTTTTTATCGAAATAAAAATTCCATTAATACTTGTGGATATTACACCCTAAAGAGCTTAATAGAACCAAAGTCTGAAAAATCAAAATTTTCGCTGAAATATCTGCGAAATTTTTATTTTTATTTTGGATATTTCCCGAAATATCCCAAATTTCGGGAAAATTCACGATATCTTGAAGATTTTGAGGAATATTTTGTAAATATTTCCTTCCCATCCGCGTGCTAATCTCACTTTAAATCCATTTAAAAAGGGATGGGGATCATGAGGAATCGATCCCTGGTGACCAAGATGCACAGATTGTACAAGACCACCGTGCTAACAATCTATTTGATCAACCACTTGCAACTTATCTAATATATATTCTTCATACTACTAATCTGAATACCATTTTTGATATTTAAATTTCCATACTATCGATGTATCTGCGATATTTCCATCGAAATATCCAATTTTCAGACCGTCGATATTTCTTCGAAGTCCAATATTTTAGTCCTTGGTGTTTTCCAATTCGTGTTTATTTTTTGGATTAAATTCATTTTACCCCCCTGGGGTTTGAGGTTAACATCATTTCAGTTCCCGTTATCTCAATTTAAAAAATTTACCCCCTAAAGTTTATAATTTCCATAAATCATGCCAAATTACTAAAATTCCATCTAATTTGGACGTTGATTTTGACTTTATAATTTTTTACGAGCTAAAATAGTCATATAACAACAAATATTGCCTTTTGAGACCGTTTTTCTAAGATTCCATGCTAGTATTTAACGTCTAAATTGGACTGAATTTCAGCAATTATGCATGATTTATGAAAATTAAAAACTTTAAGGGGTAAAATTTCAAAATTAAGAGTATGAGGACTGAAATGATATTAACCCCAAACCTTAGGAGGGTAAACTAAAATTAATCCTTATTTTTTACAGTTTGTGTTAATATAAAGACTAGTGTCATTCTTCGTCGATGACAACTTATTATTTTGTGATGCTTATGTCCAAGAGTGTATGAAGTTGAAAAAGGTTTTTACTGAATATGAGAGGGCGTCTGGGCAGAAAATATTATTGAAAAAGTTTTAAATGGATGTATACGCGGATTTTATATATAATCTATAACGACCAATGTACTAAACGTGTTATGTGGGTTTCTTTCATGTTGGCGGGGTGACCCACGGTTGTTTTTCACTTCGTCTTCCTTTTTTATTCTTTTTTTTTTTTTTTAACTCAATCTACTAATTTTTTGCATGTGGTTTGGTGGTTTTTAACATGGTGTTTAAGAAGGATAATTGACTCAGTTTATTGTTAGTGGCAATGTTGTATCGTTACTCTTAGGTTTTGGTAGTTCGTGTTGAGACTAAAATTTGGTTAGGGGTTGAGCTCTTTTGGCTCATGGATGTTATTGTTGGTGATAGACCCGTAACTTTGGAAATTGGTTGGAATGTGTGTTGTGGTGTAGGCACTATAACCGGTCATTTCATTCCATTGTGCTATAATTTTCTTTATTATTAATAAATTATTCTTCTAAAAAAATTCATTTCAATGCAAAGACAAATTATAAACTCATCATTTATTATATTGTATGTGTCCTTTAAATATTTCTTATGACTCGCGTACAAAATTGTACAAATTTTATCACGTCATGGCACTCAAGTGGAATGGTGCCAAATTTGCTTTTTGTTACTTTAAAAAACCACAATAAAACATAATGAGCTTGCATGTGAAAAACACCATATGCTTAAGAGTGGCAAAGTACAAATAATTAGTTTCATAATTAATCCCTATTAATATACTTGCTTGATAAAGGAAAACAGAAAAAGAAAATAAAGAAGAAGAAGAAGAAGAAGAAGAAGATGGAACTCCTTAACTACTGGGACTCAATGATGACAAAGGAAAGTCGAGGGAGTCTTGCCTGCAAAGAAACCAGATCGTAGACATGCATGTCTTCATAATATACCACACCAAGTCACCAACGAAATGAACTCGCGCGATCATGATCGAAGTGGCCATAACTGTCAATTACTGAGATCACGCCTGCAATTTGATCATTTATACAAGCTAGCTTGTTGTACGTAGAACCAGAAGAGAACCCAGATCTGATATCAAAAGCAAAGCTGATGAACCAAAAAAATGGCAATGTCGACTTGTAGGGAGAGACTATTAGTTACTGTCTGCACTAGTGTACTGAGTGATCTCTACATGGCCAGACACGGGTGTTTGTTACTTTCCCGGAAAGTAGAAGGAAAGTTCTTTAATCGATCTCCCAGAAAAAATATCCTGCAGGGAGATAATAGAATCAAAGCTGCAACAGCAGTGGTGCACTTCCTGAAGTCAATTATGTAACATGGCCACTAGTTATGTTATTATTCAACCAAATACTTTGAAAAATCATTTATAACTTCCCCTGAAAAATTATGATACAAAATGACGGAGCTAGAAATTTGTCTTTGTACAAGCGCAATAAAATACTTATTAAAACACATTTATATGGAAAATTTAGCCCAACATTTTGAAATACAACGCCAATCGGAAAATATTCTTACTTGACAGAGTTAGAAATTTGTTTTTATAAAGGCCGGCTGCAAAGCAGAAGACAATATGAGTCATTTTATCTAACTATGCCCTCATTTGGAGACGAAAACGAATTCAATACAGTCAGCAATGAATCAAGAGAGTTAAGGGGAAAAACAAACTGGGGTTAGTTGTAATTGGGATTAACGAAGAACATAAATCAAATGCTTCAATTATCACCCTCACATACCTTGTGTACAGAATCTATCATTTATGTAAAGATGTGCAAGCCAAGTAAGAATATCCTTTTCTTATCCCAAAATCATATATCCCTCCACCTCACAGAGGCACAGACCCATAAAGTAATTATTCCTTGCATTCTATTGGATTAAACATAGCAAAACTGCATACATCTGTTCACCAGCTAATCAATGAAAATGAAACTTAAGATTACAGAATATGATCTGGATGATGAATCAGAATCTATTCCCATATCAAAACACCAGCATTATCATACCTACTTCTGCAAGCTAAGTACTGCATTGTTGTCCATGCAATAGAGTTTTGCATTCCGTTTTCGGCAATACTCTTTGACTATTTTCTTTGTTTTGCATATTGTTTCATGCACTAGTTATATGATTCCATTGGTTATGAATAATATAGTTGGAGACTGCCAGCTTTGCTTCATAAAATAACATCTAAACTGCGCAATAGCAGAGCTGTCAGGACAATTTTATAGCAGGATTTCTTAGGGCCAGATACAGTTGAAGCCTTTGACTTGTTTGAAGAACATGATCATGAACACCTCCTCTGGAGCTTTCTCCACTAGATGGGACTCATAATACTACTTCTTACACAATTTGTGGCATCAATGTTGCTTCTTTACTTACTAAAATCACCAGTCCTTTTAATGATTGTTTGTGTCTGAAACAGCTTTACGATTATGGTTCCATTATTTCAAACCTATAAACAAAGAAGGGCCCGTCTCTAACTTGGGCTTTTTCTTCAGACCTTGTTGTCTAATAAGTTGGACATGACCTGATTGAAACTTTGGAGGTACTTGGCACTAGCCCAAGTGTTCTGCTTCGTTTTTGCATTTTGGTTAATGAGGAAAACTTATGGTCCTCTAATCCTCTATTGATCTACTTCCTTTTGGTGCCAGAATTTACCACGTTCTTTGTTCTTGTGCTTCTTCATTTGCATGCAATTCCAATGTACATGTGAAGAATTATTTTGCCTCTAGTAGTCAAGCATATGTCGGGGATCGTTTCGACGCGAGCGCTACCATGGAGGCCAACCTCTATATTGCAGTGAAGATTTTGGTTTTAGATTTTAGAATCTTGATGTGCTCATATTATCCTATATTTCTAAGCCTTTTATGTTTGAGATTTGTGATTAGTTCTCTTGTTTACGACATATTTATGTTAATTTAGTGTTTTTGTAGGTTTATGTCGTAGATAGAAGAAAAGGAGCTAAAAACAAGCAAATAAGGATTGAAAGGCGATTGCAATCCCAAGTGTCAGAATATGTCTGAGCAGAACGTCCAATTTGCCGAATTACTAGGAATTACTCAGATCGAATCAGACTATGAGCCTTATATCATTGGAAAGCTACAAATGTCTATTTTTTGTAGAATTTTACGGATCTCAATTTCGATACTTCTAGACCGATCATATGATCGTTTGAATGAAGAGAGATTAGATCAGAAAATCTGCTCGAGAAGTTACAAGCTTTTGTGGAGAACTCAAGTTCCGTGTCAAAAGACAGTCAATCCTAATGCTTCAAGGACAATAATGCAGATGAGGATTCAAAGAGTACATGTAGTCCTAGTTCTACAAGAGATATCTCAAGCTTTTCCCATTTCAAATCAAGAAAGAAGTCTGAATCGAAGCCTTACAAGGAAACTTGAAGTCAAAGATGAGCAGGAAACTTCTCTATTTAAGGGAGCACGAATTTCACATGGGGGGAAGTCTCGGAGAGCACGTTGTAGACGCCTAAAGGAGCAGAGACCATCCATCCATCCACCTTTCACATTTCCATTCTTTTAATGTTTTCGTTATGTTTTACTTAGTTATATTTTGCTAAACTTTTTCTAAGGTTAGGATGATGCCCTAACATGATTGTTTATGTTTTTGATGACTGATTAATGGATTTATAATTTCTTTATGATGAATTCTTAGTCACTATTTTAATTGATGCTATATGTTTGAGTTCTTTGATTGATCACCTTAGGGCTTTGCATCTAGTAAATTAGAAGATGAATTTGAGGCGTAACTGCAATATAATTCATATTAGCTTCTTGTGATTAAGAGTTGTGAATTACATTATTGTAGTAATTGAAGTAATGATTTGCATGATTCTCTTGTTTTCTAGAATGTAATGAGTCCTGTGTATTAAATTTATGCCGTGACTGGATAGACTGCATGCTAGGATATACGACATCTGTCGTACTTGGAGAAAATCATACACTTAAGGAAAACTATGGTCTAAGTGTCGTGCCTGGACTTAGATACGGGAATTGTCATCTAAAAACCGAAAGAGTATGTTAGTTGCATCAAAGCATAAATACGATTGTTAGTAGTTGATTCTGACACCCTAGGTTCCATCTCTTTACTCTTCGACTTAGTTTGTTGTTTATTTCTTTTGTTATCTGAAAACCTAAAAAGCCATACCTTTGTTGCCTTGATTGTTTTTGTGTTCTTTGTCAATTTGTGTTTCTTGTTGTGTGTTTTAGTATAGTTAGTTTATGTATTTCATAATTTGAGTTAAACTAATATCTTCGTAGGAACGACAACCCATTTTATTACATTCACTATACTACATCCACCTTGTATACTTGCAGGAATTCTATCAATCTTCTGGTACTTTTGACTTTGGGGCTACTACATCCACCTTATATACCTGCAGGAATTCTATCAAATCTTCTGGTACTTTTGACTTTGGGGCTTCAGCTTGTCATTTAGATAGTTTAGGTATTTGGGTTTTTTTTTTTTTTTTTTTTCGTTGTGGTAAAAATAAATTCTTCATTTAAGAAAAATAACCATTACATACCTATACTTGGGCCAAATACGACATAAGTATAGGGAAATAACATAAATAGAGCCCACAACTATCAGGCCCAAATAAGTTAAATCAGATTGCAAACCTAGTACTAGGGTGAAGACTACAGCCGTCATGTCGCCGCCGACACTAGTCAGACCACCGCGTGCGGAAGTCGTCCATTTTGCCACCATCTGGAGAAACAAGCAAACCAGATGTCGTCCACAAACACGTAAGATCCCAAGGAACCCACCTCCGAAGCTGTTGAAAGGTCCATCTACCACAGTCAGGCAACTTAGGCAAAGAAATGCATGAGGATAAGGTAACCAAATCAAAAGTAAAATAGAAAGGGGGTGATGAAGGTATAGCCAACGACGTAAGCGAAGACATGCCCTATTCAGATCCTAACAAAAAATCGCTTAACACCGTGGTTGGGCAAGGGTGGGACCTTCCAGTGGGTAGAGATGAGATAACATAGGGGAAACAAAAGGAAGCTTGAGAAGCGGAAGAAATCAGTTTCTTTAGCAGCTGATTTAGTTACTTTTCAGTAGCTCTTTAAATAGCTTTTAAGTGTTATTTAACTTCTATTTTATAGTAAAGTAATAGAGTTTTCTTATGTATGTATATTACTTATAACATAGTTACTAACTCTTGTTCATCATTCTTTATATGTACTTTACCTTTTGGGTAAAGTTCCGGAGACGATCTTGGCAATCCACAAGTGTGAGAAGTGGCGTTGGAGCTCGAGTTTGTGCTGTGCAAATCGAGGTAGGGTTTGATGGGGTGTTTGTGTTGTTGTTATTTATGCTATTATATGGTTTGTTTGATATTGGATGTATTTGTGATATTGGATTGTTTGGTATTGGGTTGATTGATATTGATTTGTTTGGCATTGAATTGTTTGATATAAATTGAATGAAATGTTGGATGATATTGAGTCGATTATAACATGACTATAATTGAAACCATAACATAAGAAAGAATTACAATGAACTCCATAATTGAGACCTGAAGCCTCTTTATCTAACTATAGAGGGTCTGAAGTTCCTCACGAGTAATATGATAAGTGGGGAGATGTAGGGTATCATAGTAACACCATGGACATAAATGAAGGACATAAGAGGTGTTCTCCCGTGACCATGTTTCTCGGTCCTTTGTAGGCTGAGACTTCCTCGCTTTATACTTGAGTGGAAAGATTAGAGGGTCTGATAGAAAAAGGACACATATATTGTTGTCTTTCCTCTACCGGTTGCATCTTTTGTGATGTTGTCCATAGTATCTGACCATTGGCAAGATGTTTTTGCTAGAAATCTGACTACCGGCAGTTTTTTCCCGATCACTCATCTTATTGAAAGATGGTCTTTATGCATATTTATGAGAATTGGAGGAAACACGTAGCTATTTAAGCTCTGCATGTACCCATTGCAAATACACTCATTGTGCATGTCATGAGAATATGACTAATTTGGCCCACATATATTGAAGAACAATATCATGGTATGAGATTATGAAATTCAAGTATGTTTTATTTTTCTTAACCTTATTCGGTTTTGTAATTAAAATTGATCGAAACCTGGAGTTTCTTGATCAAACTATATGAGGGCCTGAAGTTCTTTGAAAGTGATATTGTCAAATTATTGAAATGAAGTTTCAAACTTATGTAATCAACAAGGACCAGAAGCTCCTTAGAGCTATACAATATGGTTTTCTTGTGATCCACAATTATATGAGAGCATGAAGCTCCAATTTATTTTGATATAATGTGATTGTGAAATTAGAGGAGAGAAACTAGATTATCATATTCATGAAGGTAACTAGACCAGAAGTTCTTGTACTTCTTCACCACTGAAACTATAAGTTTTCATTCTCACATTTTACTTATCCTTGTTCCTTACCAATTTAGAGTTTGTTAATTATTTTTCTCTTCTAAATTTTATTGTTACTCATACGGGCCAGCAACTTTATAGCACGAACATATAAATTTCAAATGTCATGTTTTTGAACCAGAAGTTCAAATTACTGAATTATAGAACATAAGAATTCCAGATAACGTGTAAATTAAAAGCTCAAGCCCGAAGCTGAGTATGTAAATTAAATTAGTGAACTTGAAGTTTCAGTTCAATTATCTGGAACCTGAAGTTTCTAGCACCAAATTTATTTGAACTAGAAGTTCAGCATATGAAATCTGAGTACTTAAAGTTCTAACATTATAAATTTGAACTTGAAGATTCGATTACACATATGATTGATGGCTCCGGAAGAGCACATAATATCCCCTCTTTACAAGAAGTGGCTTTAATATGGTTTCAAAATATGTATTGAGATCCCACATCGCCCGAAGGAGGGGAGGAGATGTGTTGCAAACATACCTCCCCATAGTGAGACTAATTTGGGTTGGCAACTCAAGCACAAATTGTAAAGCGAGCGAGATCCAAAATGGACAGTATCTCGCTATGTCGCCCATTACGTGTGTTAAATTCTACAATATAGTGAGACACATAATGTCATGAACCAGAAGTTCATTAAACCAAATTAATTATTTTGGCATGACTAGTTACATCATATTTTACCTACAGTGTTGTTTGAAATCAGTAACAACTTTTGATGCCTGCTAGCTAACACTACTCATAGCAAATTGTTTATTTGCTGCATATTTTTTTGTTGGTTTGTCACTTTAATGAGACACTTCTCTTGTTATGAAAGGGAGAAAGATTTTTCCTGAAGAACAACATGAATTGTTGTGGAATATTTACTTATTGTCTCATTTTGAGCTTGAGGAATATCACAGCTAGTGATTTAATAAAAACTATTGATGACAAAATTATATGCTAGCGGAAGAAGATTTACTTGGGTAAAATCCCTGAGACCAACCATATTAACAAAAATAACATTGCCCCCGTTTGATTTGTGGGAAGAATGAGAATCTAAGTGACATGGTTCTCCTAACGAGAATGTCATTAAAAATGTCCGAGTTCCTAATATGGCGGCTACAATATTACACATACAAAGGTTAAAAGTGATATACATTTAAACGCATTTTTATGCATGGTCAAAATAAGACAGTATTCCCGCCGTTAGGGGGAGAGAAAAGACTACTGTCATTTGAATAACGGCGTGAATTTGGAGTGGAATGTATCCACCAGGTCTAAAGTTTTAAGCTCCTGAAAATGGAAGATTATACATGTCCTATAATGTTTTATGATATTATGAATATAGATCCACATTCGCTAGATATAATTCATCTATGAGAGATGTTTGTCGTAGAAGTGACAGTATTTGCCCCAGAAGTGGCATGGGTACCCAATATTAATAAGCTCATAATAGCTAATACATGCATATAAGAATGTGTGGGATCTATGAATGATGATTATCGATGAAAATTTATATATGGTTGCTACCAAAGACCATTAAGGACTGTATGATGCAATACCACGTTACATTATGAATGTCGACAAAGCATATTATTGGCCAAATTGGATAGATGCAATTCCAATTGAACTGAATATATGAAACGTGATGAGATAATTAGACCTTTAACCCTACATGATACAAAAGGGTATTAATCACAGTGAAAATAAATCACTATATATGGCACAATGTCTAAAAGACACATGGGGATTACAAATATCTTTCCTTATACGTGACAATTTTCTGTAAGTACAATGTTACATATAGTTATTGACGAGAGACTTACGGCAGTTGTCATTGTATATTATAAGGATCTTAAAAGACTTTGCTAAAAGCAAAACCCTAAAAGTACAGCGTCATTATAAACATATTGCTTATCAAATCCTTAAAGGATCCAAGTACATGAATGATTCTAACGTAAATCGATCCATGAATACTTGAGAGAGTTTGAATATGAGATTCCTTACCGCCTAAGGGAAATGACATAATGTGCCTTATACATGCAAACACAACTCCCATTAGTGAGACGTGCCTTGGGTTGGAACCCAATAAGAAAGCCATGAAGGGGAGGCCCAAAGGCGAGCATATCTAGTTATGCTGGGCTGTTAAACTAAAGTTAACTCATGCAATCGATAGTCTAAAGCTAGCTCATATATATTCATTATGTTATAGTTAAGGTGATCAAAATTGCCTCAATGAGTATTATGATTGGACTACAAAACCAATTCGGATTATGTTGCTACATATTCTAACTTTTGCGAAGTTATGAATTGCTTAAAGCTCTTGAAGAGCATATACGAGATGTATCAATCAATAAACGAAGT